>NC_046657.1:143035959-143040502 GCF_010883055.1 Belonocnema kinseyi
CAAAAAATGGAATCAGCTGCTCGAAACAAAGAAGAAGATGATCTCCTTTATGGTCCAGGCATCGCTGAATAGCTGAGAGTTGGATTGATTATGTGAGTAAGGAAAAACTTCATTTTTTAGTTGACCGCAAACTTTAACTGCGTTTTTCTCGAAATACGATTTTCAGAATTTTCCAATTTTGTGGTAAAGATTACTCGGACAGTTTTTGACATATAAATATATATAAAACATCATTTTGAAGATAATTTAATCAGCTAGTCGATGAACCTATTTGTTTTTGGATGAAAAATTTTTTTAACCATTTTTTGTTGATAATAATGGAAAAAAAATTTTAATTTTTTTTCAAAACTCCGCCATTTTGTTGGAGAATTTTTTTATTATTTAAAAACAGGTTCATCGGCGAGATATAGACCCAATAATGATAAATAACTTTGATTTTTCTTTTTCAGTGGGCTGTAGTAATCACAATTCTTCCCACAAATTTTAAAGAAAACAAAAAAGTTGCTTCCGTTTTTTTTTAAATGGTTATATTATTAATATTTACATGATGAAAAAAATATCTTGTATTGCGTAAAACATTAAAGAATGTTGTCTGAAATTTTGAAAATAAAATATTTAATAGTTTTCTCAAAAAAAATTCGCAAACTTGGAGTGAACTTTTGGTCATCTATATAAGAATCCCCCCTTAAGTAAAAGAGCGATTAAAAATATAGCCCAAATCCTTCGCAGATGCCACAAAGAAAATGCGACGTCCATTGATCAAGCGAGCAGGTGGGGTTGCAATTATTTCAAGTGATGGTGAGGAAGAAACTCCTATGAGTATAGCCATCGTACCTTTTGATATAAGCTCTTAAGATTGGCAATAGACCCTAAAAGGTAAAGCTTAAAGTCATCAGCATATTTGTGGTAGTTCCAATGTGAACGTTCACCACCAAGTTCAGAGATTTACATATTAAATAAAGTTGGTTTGAGCGTGAATTCTTAAAGGAAAATTCCCTTAACCTACTCACAAACTCACCGTTCACAATAGCTAATTTGTACTCTTTCAGATAAATTAGTAAGGTAAGATTCAAACCATTTAACAACCATGTTTGAAAGGTGGAGCGATTTGAGCTCAGTCAATAGTAGATTATGGCTAACTATATTAAATGCCTTAAACATTTCAGAAAGGAAGACAACCGTTATTTGCCTTTTGTCAATTGCAAGTTTAAGGTTAGAAGTTAATTTAGGTGAAGCTGTATATATGCTATGCTTGACTTGAATCCCAGATTACATTGGGTCCATCACCTTACTTTTTTTAATATGTGAAGGAAGTTGCTGATGGACAATGCGATATTTGGAAGAGGTAGAGTTAGATATTTTAGGAATAGGGCAAATAATCGCCTCTTTCCAGAGATTAATTGTAGATGTGCGAGAGAATAAGGCCGACGACCGCTAAAGTGAGGCGAATAATTTTAATTGACATAACACCAGAAACTTAAGCATTCGATTTTACCTTAAAGAGTTTTTTAATTAGGATTTCTGGCGATACGCCAAAAAAGAGTAATTAACTATCATCAAAAGTAGAAGGAACTGAAGACGAGGAAGAAGTGTTATTTGCAAAGAGTGTGGATTTTGTAGTAAAATCTGTCAATAGGTCTACAGGTGAGAAATTGTTAACGTGATAAGTCCAAGCCGTATTAACAGAAGACAGATCTTGTCATTTTTATTCCTGTTCTTGACATAATTTTAATTATATTGATTATATGAATCTCAGATTTTGGTTTACGCTAAGTTTCTCAATTTATTAAACTCGACTTGAATAATACTTTTTTTAGTCCCTATAGAAAATTTACGTTTTTCTCTCTTTTTTATCAAATATTGATTATAAGAAGCGATTCAAGAAGTAGACCTTTTCTTTTATTTGGAGGTATAAAGAGCAAAGCTTGTAGCTTTTGTAGTAAAAGCTGTCACAAGGTCGACAGGGGAGAAATTGTTATCATGATAAGTCCAAGCCGTCTTAAGAGAAGACAGATGTTTTCATTTTTATTCTTGTTTTTGATATAATTTCAATTATATTGATTGTATGAATCTCAGATTTTTGTTTGCGCTGAGTTTTTCAATTTACGAAACTCAGCTTGAATAGTACGATTTTTTTGGTGTCTTGGACAATCTACGTTTTTTCTCTCCTTTTTTTTATCAAATATTCTATATAAGAAGCGATTCAAGGAGTAGACTTTTTCCTTGCTTTGGAGTCATGGATAGGCATACATCTGTCAAAAGCTGAAGATAGAAATGTAGTCAGTCAAATCACCTTTCTATCCATATCCTTTTCAATAAAAGTGGCATTCTATTCATAGGTAGTCAGGTTCTCAAGAAATTCAGTATTATTGATATTTTTCAGATTGGGTATGGGCAGAGGAGTTACGCCAGAGGAGGGACTAACAAAGAACTGGTATTGAATGCTGATAACATCGTGATTTTAGAGGAAGAATATCAAGTGCTCAGTCGAAGAAATCATCTAGTCTAAATCATCAACAATCATCAAGCCAGTCCATATACTGAAATGATCAGTGTTGTGGGTGGTATCATAAGGAACTATTGATAATCGTGCAGAGAAGACCACTTATCCTAAATAAAAGTTCCCTTCAAATTCGCTCAATCTTGTAAGACTCTTATCGACTGCGCAAATGTACAGCTTCGGCCGTCAGAGATCACTTTACGCAAGAGTTGAGAGGGTCCAAGTTCTAGGAAACCGACGGTCGATTCCGCTTCCTCCAAATCTTGACCCTAGCCTATCTTCGGTGAATTTTCCATTTTCGAGTGTTTTTATTTTCGAGCCTTTTCTACACTTAATTGTGCTCGTAGAGCAATAATTTTTATATAGTGTAGTCAGATCTCTCTGTAGAAAATTCGTTGCGTGCCTCAACTCAACAATATTATCATAGGTTGTGGGGAATTCCAAAATCTTCCCTCTGAGTTGGTTTTTACATGAGTCCCAAAGTGTATCTCTAAGGGCTCTGATATTTCAAACTTCCGATCTTCCTCGGGTTAGCTGAAACAAGATATATTTATGGTCTGAAAGAGACTCCTCATCCGATACTGTCCAGCCGACTATTATGCGCCTCAGTTTATCCGAGCATGGACTTAAATCGAGAATTTCACTTCTGTATTTAATGTGTAAGGTAGGAGAATCACCCCGACACACAATCTCCAGTTTAGTGCCCTCTAAGTATTCCATGAAATCTCTTCCTCTGTCCTTGATGTTTGTGCTTTCGCACACCCTGTGGTAAGAGTTTACATCAAAACCTAACAGCAGAGGAAATCTGTTCCTCTAGCAGTGCCTAATTTGAGTATCCACCTTTCTTGGGAGGTTGGGTACCTCAGCATCGCCTGAAAAATGAGGCAAGGCGATAATTACCTCTAATCTTTCCACGCTGCTGCCCCTGAATCTAATCTTAATAACTGTGAGATTCTTGGTGTAAAGCGTAAGCGCCAAAATCGCATTCGTACCCTTTGCGACTATACATGCCCTTGGTTTTTTTTCGACTAAGGCTTATTTAACGCGAAACCTAATGAGCTTGCTAACGGAAAGTAATGTTTTATATTTATGTTTAGTGGTTCAATACTATCCATGGGCAGTGCCATATACCGCATGATCTAGGACAAATAGTTTTAATTGTAGGAAGCACATAAGAAGAACAGTGGTATCTCTGTAAGTGGAAAGTGGAACTACCAACGTCCAAGAATTCTTCAATGTTTTCCACGAATTGATATCCTTTATCAGACCTCAAATTATTATAATAACGACATTATGGTACTTAAACCTAAAAATTTTTTTTTTGTATTTTTGAGGCCATTTTCTTTCACATTTTTTATTTAGTAACGCTATAAACACTCAACATAATAAGAAACAAACACAAACTACATATTTATCGAGATGTCAAAATATAACATAGTGGATAGGGTATAACACGTGGTACCACCTCTATTCACTAAATACATAGAGTGATACCACTCCTTACTTTTACTTCGTGGCAGAAAGTAATTCATAAACTAACAAGGAAGGTACCCGAGGTGTACCTCACCGATTTTCTTGAAATTGTGATATGTTGTAGAACATCAAAAAATATTCGACACGTATTTTTTTATACGTGCCCAGAAGCCCATTTAAGGGGTGAAAACCACCCTTGAAGTTCACCCCTAAAAACACATTTTTTTTAATTTCTCGAATACAATTCGTAATTTTTTACTGAAACAAAGTGGGTAACACTTCTATTGAAAAGCACATATTTATGCATTATTTTTAGTCATCATACTCGCAACCCCCGTTTTTTATTAATGAAAAACTTTATTTGATGGCCATTTTTTTCACTATACACATTCCAAAATCTGTTGAATCTTGACAAAATTAATTGTTTATGCATAATAATCAAAAATAAGGTTTACCTGTTCCGGCATTTTAAAAAAAAAATCCCTTGAGGGGGTGAGTTACCCCTAACATTTATACTGTTATATTTCGTTATTCCATTACTATATCATGGTGTAAAACTCTTGGATACTA
>NC_046657.1:143040602-143042289 GCF_010883055.1 Belonocnema kinseyi
TGTTTTGAAATTTGACACTATCTCTGCTCGAGCTCGCAGCAGCCCAGATGCGTGGCGCGACGAAGGAAGTTCGCGGAAAAACTTATAGCATCGTAACCGTACGATATTTCGCTCTGAAAATTTCAGAGAATACTTTCGAAATATAATACTATCGATTTATGAAATAAAAAAAATCGATTTTTTGAGCCGTCTATATAAGAATCCCCCCTTAAAATTATGAAGTAGCGGATATTTCGCAGAAAACGTTTAGAGTCCTCCAAGAGCTTTCGAAGAATAAGAAATTACTTCCTACTTCAACGCGTATCCTCATAGTTAAAAGCCTCATCCTTCTTTTCTTTCACTACGTCCGTGTATTGTATCAGGATATTAGTGAATAGCTAAACGACCAGATTCAGAGCACGCTCAATGCTTGCATTTAGTTCATCTATAACAACCCCAAAAGTGAAAATATTACTCAATACAAAAATAGAGCAGGACTTCTTAATGTTGCGAAAGGAAGACAATTCGTTATGGGTAATTTTCTTTATAGCCTATTCAGTAATGAAGCTCCGCACTATATTTATAACTTTTTTCATTTTATTGACAAAGATGAACTTATCTATTCCAAACTCCGTGAAAGAAAAAAGTACTAAAAATTAAGACACGCCGCACGTGTAAAATGCAAAGGTCTTTTATTATTCCTGGTTCTCGCCTTTGGAATTCAGGGTGTTCTTCTGTTGTTGGCCTACAACTAATAATCCAATATACAGCCATTGCATACTTTCCAAAGTGGCACCAAGAATAAAAGATCTATTTCCATCAGTTACAATTTTGCAAGCTGGTTCTGTAAAAACATCATTATATTAATTATATTTTTAGAACACTTTTTTGTTAATTTTGTTTTTTTGGTGAAACATATTCCAGATTATAAGGATCAGATAATTCTCCCTCGGTAAGCTCTGTATCAAAGTTTTCGCTCTTTTCACTTTATGCTTCTAGGTTTTTTTATCATTATAGTAAGTTTCTGTAAAGTCTTCTTTCTTTGAATACCTACCTTTCTGAATGCAATTCTGAGCGATTTAAATGAAGTTCTGATGTTCAATTATATTCTTCTTCGCTAGAATTTTATTCACGAAAGCGTTGTTCATGCACCTTTCAACCTTAAATAGCATTATAAATGAATGATGTAACGAGGTGGCTCGCCACCCATTATATATCCTCCCCTGACTGTATTAATAAATAATTAAAAAGTTCGAGATACATTTTTTTTCAGCACGAACTCAGAAACCTATCTAAATAAAGAATGGGTCAGGAAAATTGTAGTATGTTGCGTGAGTGCGGATAGGAAATCTCGCTTATTTTATCAATTTTGTTTTGTTCTAGGAAAGATAGAAAAGCTTAACATTAAGTTTAGGTTAGGGATAGGTAACTCTGTAATCCTATGCATTGAGGGAATCGGAGGCCCAACCTTTAATCCTTCGAAAACCGAAATTCAAACAAAAATTTGGAACCTCTCTTGTGAAGTTGAGATGCCGGAGAAAAAAATATCTCCCGAAATAAACACTTTCCCGAGAATCTGTCAGCGCGGCACTGCAATCACACCTCTTACTAGGCAGTCTGATAAGTACCTGAAAACTCTAAGAGATGGCATTAGTATTCACTAATGTGAACCATTTTCGTCGAGCTTGATCCTTCAAATGACGCCTGT
>NC_046657.1:143042389-143051201 GCF_010883055.1 Belonocnema kinseyi
GCTGTAGGCATATCATTGGAACGTGTGGGCAATATCGTGCATTCAGTTTTGGGCATGAAGAAGCTCTGCGCGCAATGGGTGCCGCGTTTGCTCACAGTGGACGATGGGTCGGAAAGGTTATGGCCTCTTTATTTTGGGATGCACATGGCATAATATTCGTGCACTATCTTGAAAAAGGTAAAACCATAACCATAACGTGCCAAGAGTGGGGGGAAGCTGGGTTCCACGAAAAAGACTCCCTTACCAGTTCATTGTCGGCATTATTTAGAGAGCGAACTGTAATTATTGCCTACCATTTTAATTTATATATTTTACCTTATATTATCTATAACAAATATTTTTAATTGTGCAACAGTTTACATTCATTTCAAACAAGTTTTCAATTATTTTCATGAGGCATTCTAATTATAATTGAGAAAAAACAATCGAAATTTGGTTATTTATATATTGAAATATTAATTTCTAGAGACATTCCTAATATTAAATTAAGTCTGTGGTAACGTTTAGCTAAATGACCATACGAAGAGACCGATTTTGTCGATGGGAATACATGTGTCCGTCGGCGAAAAAAGAGACCGAATGTGGAATTTTTTTTATTTTCTTACGTTAACGATAGTTTTTAGGTTAGTGTTTCATTTCCAATAATCAGAATTTTATTCCGTTATTTAATTTTCTTTTTATTAAACTACAAACATAGGCGTATTAAGCGTACGCGGATACGAAACGAGAGGTCTGTAAAAACCAGCCCACCACTCACCACTATTGGGTAAAGCCCAAGCAAACCGATGCGAGCGTAGCTCACGTATACGGCGCTTGTAGGTTTAGTGGTAAGTGGCGGAGGTGTTTTTCGTAGACGCATCCCCACTACTTAAATTCTGGCTTGCGGACTCTGCTACAATCACCCGTCCTGTAAAATTCAGCTTTGACACATTAGGTCCCTTTCTTCGCGGACGGTCACATATTATTTTATATTATAATAGTTTTCAGTATTTTTTTCGCAATTTATATTTTCTCATTTTTTATTATATTTTATTACATAAAATCGCTGCTTATTGAGAACCTACTTTACTTCTCCCAGCGCTTAATAAGGTAGAAGTTACAGTTTCAAAGCAGGACTTAAATTTCAACTCAAGGACAGCATATCGTTCGGCAGACCAAGAATCTATTTTAGGTCGACTTCTGATCCGACTTGGGATCAATAGTGATATTGCAATTTGGTTTCACATTCTTTTTAATTGAATTATATGATTCCTTCTGTCCTTAAAACAGCATTGTATACTTCTGTGAATTTATCACGGTATACTCTAGATGTTTCATCAGAGTTCTGTCTGACATTTTGTATTGAACGATGGGCTTGAGCGCTTGTTATATGAGCTACTGTAAGATGTGCATAACGACTTGCTTGAGCTTCTGCTCTATGAACTATTTGTAATAAGGCCTCTGATATTCCCTCGGTTTCAGCTGCGGGTCGAAACTCTGCTCGATGGTAATCTGCATTCACATCATTTTTTTTAGCCGTTGTTATGAGACAGTTCACACCCAGAAATTTCATATTTAGACCGCTAAGTACTTCAAATTTCTCGTCACGTCTGTCAAATACAATATTCGATTTGTTCTTGGAATCTGTCACTGGTCTTATATGATCACCGTTTTTATATCCAACGATGATAGAACGCCTTTCATATAAAATTGAACCTTCCATGAATTGAGGCAAGTGGGCCGAACGCTTTCGTAGAACTTCTTTTTCGTATGGTTTCAGCGCACCATATGGTAATTCATTAAGAGACGAAAGTCCGAAATGGTTGAAATAAGGAAATAGAGCTTGCAGGCTTGTTAACTCCTGTGAACTCAATTCTGTAACCAAGAACATAAGCAATCGGTCAATTTTAATACTTAGAACAGGGATCGTAACCTTTTAGGATGAAGTTCAGTTTAAAAGGTTCCTTATGAGTCCAGGTCCGCTCCCATAAAATTCTTAAAGCTACAGCTTTGAAGCGAAATCCACTAAAGTAAACCGACCTTAATTGAGATAAAATAAAAATTATGCCCAATACTGGGACAATAATAAACATGGTGAAGTAGCTTTTATATTCCAACATAAATTATAAAAACAAAAATTTTCTATTATTTTTTAAGTTCTTCTGGATTTGTAAGAGATATTTATTTTTGTCCTGACAAGTTATACATTTAGTAAAGAATAATAAAAAATAGTCCTCAAAATTTGTAAATGAACTGCTTCAAAATTCGCCATTTTTTTACACCAAACTCTCGATTTCAGTGACCCCGCTCTCAGCCTTCCTAGAACGGTTGACTCCCGCAGTTTCTCATACTATTAATATTATAGATTAATTTAAAATATTGTAAATATTAATAAGATTAATATTATCCATTTACTTTTTAAAAATAAAATAAGTAAATTAACTTTTCTGTGGAAAGTTTATATTTTCGAGTTAAAAATATTATTGTTCTGGAGAAAAGTTATCTTTTCGACTTGAAAATGCAACTGTTTGGTTCAAATTTTTTTTCTTTCCTGACTGCAAAATCTTTTTTGATTAACAGTTTAACTATTTTCTTGAAAATTCGTCTTTCTGGTACAAAAAAGTAGATTTTTAATTATTAATTTCATCTTTTCTGAGCAAATAGGCAACGGTAGTAGAAAATTAATCGGCTTAGGGTGAGGCTTCAACAGTTTGATTGAAAATTCGTTGTTTTTTTAAAATTAATTCAACTGCTTTTAAGTTCTATTTAAAATCTTTCTTTTTTGAAATATCAACAATTATATTTTTTGATCAGAACTCATAATCTTTGGTTAACCCAATTCTTCAATTTTCTAACAAATTTTTCAATTTTAAAATAAAAAGACTAATTTTCACCCAAAACCTTCAACTTGAAACCAAATTAACATCAAATTTCTACCAAAAGGTATGATTTCTTAAACAAATTGTTGAATTTTCTACCATAATAATATAATTTCCAACCAAACTTTTGCATTTTTGGTCAATAAATATAAAATTTATAATTAAAATGACACTTTTTTGCACCAAAAAGACGAATTTTCAACAAAATAGTTGAAATATTGACCAAAAAAGATTTTTCAGTCAATAAAGTTTTTAAAGAAATAATCAAATTTGTAATAAAAAATAATTGAAATTGTTTAAATAGTTGATGTATTAACTTTAATTAAGATGAATTCTGAGTTAAAATTTACTACCAAACATTTGAATTTGCAAGTAAATCGATCATATTAATCTATAACATTTAGTTTTCATGCATACTCACCAATTTTATTGAAAAATTAAATTTATGAGTTACTATAAAATTGCTAATTTAATCCGTTGGAAAAATTTGAGGTTTGAATTAGGGGTTTTAATGAACTACTCAAAACAATTTTTTTAGAATAAATAATTAATTGAACCGTTATCACAATCCATTTTTGCTTTTTATTATATTCTATAATTAGAAGTAAATTGTGCCATTTTATTTTTATCGAACCCACTGTATTTTTCTTGTCCCAGTATTTTTTGCTGCAATCGATCAATTAATGACAACAAATGAATAAAAGTAAATTTGTATCTGAAAACAATAAATTCGAACAAAAAAATTCAAAAATTTATCAAAGTAATTTCTCTCTGCACCAATTTCCAACTAAATATGGCATGATGGAATTTTGTGTAAAAAAATTAAAGTAAAATAACATCAAAAAATAAAAATGCAAGAACGTACTTAAACTTTCAACCGAGTAGTCATAACTCAAAAATCGAAAAGTTAAATTTTCACTTGAATACTTATTTTTCCATCCAGAAACAAGAAAAATGATTTTCTAACACAGAAGACCATTTTGTAACCAAACTTTTAACCAAGAAAGATCAAATCTTCATGACCAATATAATTGTTGACATTTTAACCATAAAATGATTTAATTTTTAAATGAAAAATAGTTGAACCAAACATTTGCATATTTAACAACAAAAAAATGCAATTTTTTCAAGAATCTTAATTTTCTACAGAAACAGAGACTTTTGTATAGAAATAACAACTGTTGTTTAATTTTAATCTCCTGTGTCAAGATTTTATTTATATGATGAAAAGTAAGGAATCTTGAAAGAAGAAACATTTTATTCTTTACTTTTGGTAGAATGAAACAAAATTTCTTTAGAGAAATGGTTTCTTCAGTTGAAAACAAAAATATTTTTCTGCTGTCTTTAGTGAAAATACCTAAATTTATGTATGACTGTAAATGCTAGTGTAAGAAGGTTATACAAATAAAAAAACGTGAAAAACAGAGAAGTTTGTCAACAGAAATCCATTGTGTAACTTTTATAATTTATTGAAAAATTAAAATGGCAATATTGTGAAACCTGCAGATAGGCTATTTCACCTCGCTCTAGTCATAGTGGAAATAATCTCTTAGATATGTGTGCACACACAAAAAGGCCAAGAAATTACATAAACATATCACCACAGCTGAGACACGTATTGCGTAGCAAATATTGCAGTTAGGAATTTATCTTTTTGTGTTTTCTTAGAAAATATATCTGCAATAAAAACGATATCAATTTTTATTTTTTAATGAATTATCAAGGATGACCATTTACAATACAATGGCTATTTTAGACCCACTGGCCATTTTATATCTACTTTCTTTAATCGAAATTTTTGAATTTTTCTGCTTAATACCTCTCAGATTTAAGCTCCAAAAAATTAAATTTTGATCGTGGAGAAATAGGCACTTTTTAATTCGATAAGGAAAATCTTCATTATTCAGAATCAATAAATAATGAAAAAACGATTTTTCCGTCATAAGGCTAGTTTATTCGTTCCACGTAACATATATAAATCACAGAACGTTTTAGGTTTTACCCTAGGTTAAAGGGTTCATTAAGGCACTTTATCAGAATGTCTAATCGGTTTTTGGATAAAAATTTAACATTTTTTTAATATTTAAAAAACATGAGAACACTTCAATAGCAGTGACGCTTAGTGATAGCTGTACATGGATGTTCGCAGCGAGCCGGTTCAGCTACACCAAACTCCATTCGGCAGACTCCCCGGACGGAGTCGAATTATCCGGAACGAATAAACCCGGGTATTGTTATGATATTTCGTCCACTTACAAAAACTGACATTGTGAAATCAATGATTAATTCGATATTATTTAACAAAATAAATTTATTTATATAATTGCAAAAAAATGAAAAAAATTAATGAAAATCGGTTAATATTTGCAGTAATAATGTAAATATTTACATTCTTAGCATTTACACCGCAGTTTTCTATGAAAGGATATTTATTACTTTTTAAGAAAAAAACTTTATTTGTTTAACAATCAATTAATCAATTGATGGTAAAAATACTTCTTTAGGTTTAAAATATTTAACAATTAAGTACTCGGTTCTGACTTTTGAGGCCGTAGGGTTACATTTTTTGTCTGCTTTATTGCTTTCTTGCAATTTTCTCTTAAAATAGAGATAGACAGTCGTGTTTTTTCAAACCTTTTCACTTTTTGTCCACTTTTGACTTGGAGTAAGTTGATATTTCTTTAAATTTAGCAATAATTATTGTTTACACAAATGATTATTTTTCATATCTATCTTCTTCTCTATTGACACTAGATAGTTGCAAGTTTTTTCTGGAATTTGTTACTTTGTTTCCACTTGTAAATTAGTGTAAAGCATTAATTAAATTAAGTTACGGTAAATTATTATTAAAAAAATTATTATTTCTAATAATATTCTCTTTGCCTAATCGTAGAAAGTTGCGGTTTTCTCTTTAATTTATAGCCATATGTCTACTTTTAATTTGTAGTGAATTAATAATTAATGAAATAAAGCAAAAATAATTGTTTAAACAAATTATTATTTTTAAGTAATATCTTCCTCTGTATTTATAAAAAATATTATCTCGGCTTTTTTCTGAAGTTTTAATCTTTTTGTCCACTTTTCACTTAGTAGGTTAATAATTAATTCTGAAACGTTTAACTTTGCCCTATATTTTTATAGCAACTCCGTAAGTACGATTCCAAGATTTTCTTTTACGCTTTGCAATAAACAATGCTATTTAAAAAATGATTCTTGCGAGTTGAGTTTCACCCATCAACTCTTTATGACTAAAAGTAAAATTAGAAATTAAGATAACATAAAAAACTATGTAGCCTTACTCTAAGAGAAGATAGTAATAAACAACAATCAATTGTTTAAATAAGCATTTCGCATTTATCTAAGAGAACCACAATTTTATAACATTATTAAAATGTAATACTATTAATTATAAAAATAAATTGTTTAAGCAATGCATTTTGTTAACATGACTTAACCATTTTAATCCTTTTTATTTGAACTTTGAAAAAAGTAAACAATGTTTGAAAAAAGCCGCGACATTCTAAATTTATTCTATGAGAAAATTGTTGAAAATATTAATAAATTGTTTCAGAAATTCATTATGGACCTAATGATCAGTATTAAGTTGTATTATGAGTATTAGATATAATTTGAGTTAATATTAAATGCAAAAAAGTCATAATTAGGGTCAGCAACTCGCAAAACCCATTTTTTAACTTATAGGGTTTAACGCTTAAAATTATTTCTCTCATAAAAAAATTCCCTTTAAGATTTATACTTGAATACTGCAAGAGTTATCAATAGTTATTAATAAAATAAAATAAAATTTAAATTTAAAAATATATAATGTTTTTAATTTAACAACTGATATATTAACCAAAGAAGAAAATTTCCAAATGTAAATCTGCCTACCTACAAGATATTATGTACTTTTCACAGATTTAATAAATACTGATAATCGCTAGCGAAATACTGATGTCACTGATAAGGGAGAACATTGTGTGCTGAAGCGTTTAAAACAACTTTTTTTATTCACAAATTTACAGCCAATTAATAAATCCATAATTTAAAACAATGTATAGGAAATTAATAAATTATCGGTAATTTAAGTTACTTAGAAATTTCGAAAATCAATTTAATAATTAATCATTTTTAACGATTTTTCGGTAATTCGTGGAAAAATTCCCAAATTTCAAATTTCCCGAAAGTTTCCAGGAATTTTTAAATTCTTTTTATACTAGAAATTAAGATAAATTTTTTATCTCAAAAATCACAAGAAATTTTTAAACAATTTATAAGTTCCTAAAAACCGTAAATTTTCAAAGGATTTGCAAAAAAATCTAAAAATGTTTACAAATTAATGTTATATTTAATTAAAATGTGATCATTATTAATCATATATTAATTGCATTAATATGCAATTAACGTTATAAATAAAATTTATAAATTAATGTGACTGGACTAGCGTTGTATTTTAAAACACTCTGCGTCAAATTATAACGTTTCCAGCTTGACTAAAATCGAGCTTTTTGTACAAAAACTACTTGAAAGTAAAGATATGATATTTTACAATTACATAGTTACCAATAGAATTAATAATGATAGCCAGAGCGATGAAAATGTAGCTGTTGCCGATCCTCATTTTTTATTACAGATGATCATATTTCACAAAAAAATTCTTAAACAGCGGAACTGAAGAAGAAATATTCTACTAAATTTTATCCTATATATAGCGTTAATTTAAATGCTTTCCAGTCGTAGAGAACCTTCAGGACAAATTAACAATCGCAATACGATCATGAAAATGTCACGTACGCATCTTGTGAGAGGGGGAGGGGGGGGGGGATGGCGCCTTTATCTCTTTATTTTTCATGTATCGCGTATTTGATATATTGGCAGGATTGAAGGTTGGTTTAGGTATCTCTTTCTCGGAAAACCTGCTGTTTATATACAGTACATAATAAATTATGTTATTTTTACAAAATAGCTCCTTGTTTTGCACTATGTGTATTTCAATTTTCTCTAATGCGACGAAAGATTTTAACCCAGGTAAATGAGTAGATTCAGGAGCCAAGTCTTCTTGATGAGAAAGATTGCTTCAAGAACATTTAATCGTCTTGATGGTGCTTGGGACGCCCATCGCGTCTTGGATCTTCAAACTTGCTCAGAGGCGTCTCTTTCTGAAACCTATGCGAAAAAATGTACAATTCGAAGACAAAACAAGAACATACATGTTACATCTCTTGGAAATTGGACTGCTTAGCCTCGCCCTGACAGCAGAGTAGAGGAATAAGAATCCGTGAATTGAGAAAAAAAATATGGGAAATATGAGAAAACGCAAAAAAACTTGAAAAGGGGGAAAACAAGCGAAGCAGAAAGCAACGGTAAAATTATCACGAGAATCAAAAAGGGGTAAAAAGAAATTAAATTCAATACTGGCAGAATTTTACTGCAAGACAAAGACATTTAACAGCACACAAAAGAATAGACCCAAGTGAAAAAATCGCCGCTGCAAAATTTCCGGACATATAGGGCTTCTCTGTCGTATATTTTAGAACAATAACTGTTACGGCGTAACAATTCATATGAATATTTCCATTATTTTATATTTTTATTTTTTTGGTGTAGATTATAAGGATTTTAATACTCTTATACAGCTGCCAATATCATAATTTCACTTTCTCTCATTTTGTATTGCGATAACCTTCAAGCTCTATCTTCGAGACATTTGTACAAGGCCTAGCTTGATTCTTTTGTGCTATTCCCTTTATGGCAGAAACGTGCCTTTCCGTTCCTTTCGTGAAATAGTCTCTGATAGCTTCGAACATCTGTCTTTGAAATTTGTATTTTTAAAATTGTAAAGTTTATGCTTATCCTCTCAATGGCTTTATGGAGGGTCATCTTGCTCATCTGTTTTCCTCGAATTTAGGACTTAGGACTTTAAGTTGTCTACCTAGCGCCTCCAAATCCCCCCC
>NC_046657.1:143051211-143052220 GCF_010883055.1 Belonocnema kinseyi
CCCCCCGCCTCGCAATGGTCCTGTCCTAGCAATCTCTCCTTCGCCAAAATTTTTCCTCTCTTCAAGATTTCGAAAATTAACCCTACTCTCGCACCTCCATGTACCTCGAAATTCAATTTTCCCTTAGATTAAAACCAACACTCGGTAGAGCAACAAGTTCCGTATTTTTCGATTCGTTACTCGGACTTGTACCTTTTTTCGTTTTTCGTCAGTTCTACCATATTGTTATCACTTCAAATCACTTCGATATTTTACAGACCCTTTGTTTTCGTTTATTACATACACAATTGTAAATAATTATTTCATTCATTTTAAATATATACCATGTTTAATTTACAATTTGTGTTTCTTGTTTTATTTCGCTAAATTTGGGATCGTTCGAATTAAACCCCAAAAACTTACGTTAAACTAAACGTGAGGAAAAAACAATAACAAAATATCGTTTGAATCATTTTTTCATCAAGCATGGTGAAATATAAAATTCGTGATTTAAAAAAGAAGCCTTGATTTCTGGATCTCGGAAATCTCAACATGTCAAATAGGGCAAACGGACACCTTACTACTCCTGTTCGGCTAGCGAAAAAGCGGCTCGTCGAGTAGATAAAAGTTCTCGAACCCGAAAATGAAAAGTTATGTGTTCTGACAAACATTTCACTACTTAAATGTCTACAAATACGCTGAGCAGAGCACGGTGATAAAACTCTCGTGAAGGATGATTAATTACCTTTTCAGGTCATTAACCAGTGAACGCTTGGCCAATGATCCCATATCTGAAACGAGACGTGGTCCAATACTATCCCACGTCTATGTCCGTGTAAATATGGTAGGAGACGATATAAATTTCTGGGTTGCGCGCGCATCCCATTTCTCCTCTTCTGAATTGGAAAACTCGTAGGTGCACGATTGACGGTCGGAACACTTCGGCGGTTCTATTTATATCTCTATCTGCTTTGAAATAAAATGAAGAGCTTGGGATTTTAATATTTCCAGATTTCGATGCTGGGCTGGC
>NC_046657.1:143052320-143067657 GCF_010883055.1 Belonocnema kinseyi
TGATAATATTATAATTATGTTATATTATAATAGTCTTATTTAAATCTTCATCCGCATTTGAAAGAAATTAAAGAAATTGGTGATTTTGGAATTCATCTCGTTTGGATAAGAACTCAATTATTTGATTGAAAAATTAATTATTTAGTTGAAAATTTAACTATTTTTAAAAAGTCCTCTTTTCTATCAAAAGTTCTACTACTTTGTTAAAATTTTTATTTCTTTTATTTGAAGGTTCATCTCTTTCGTTGAAAATACATTTTTGACAATGACAATTAATCTATACCATTTTTGGTTAAAAAATCATGTATTTTGTTAACAATTCGTCTTTTTTGTAGAAATTAAATTGCTTTATGGAAAATTTATACTTTTTAATTAAAAATTAAATTTTTCTTTGAATTATCAACTGTAAATATTTTTTGGTTGCAAAGTCGTGTTGTTGTAAATGCAACTATATTGTTAAAAATTAAAATCATAATTTTCGGGTGGAAAATTCTATTATTCACTTAAAGTTGAACTACTTAGTAAAAAATTTAATTTTTTCTTATTAAGGGTTCATAATTATAGTTGAAAATTCAACTATTTGCCTTTAAATTAGGTTAAAAATTCAGCTTTTTTGTAGACAATACTCTTTTTGACTTTAAAATTTAAAAATTTATTAAAATTATATTGACCTGTTTGAGTAGAAATTTAATCTTGTTGGTTGAAAATGTATCATTTTTGTCAAAAATGCAATTGTTTGGTTAAAATATGAACTGTACATCTTCTTGGATTTAAAAGACGATTATTTCACTAAGAGTTGAACTACTTTGTAAAGAAAAAAATAAGTTTTCTTAACAAGGTTTTATAATTATGGTTGAAAAATTTCATTTTTTGTTGAAAGCTTAACTCTTTCATTGAAAACTCATATTTTTCGCTTAAGAAATTCAACTTTTTGTAGATAATTCATCTTTTTGACTTTAAAATTAAATAATTTCGTTGAAATGTTTAAATTTGTCTTTTTTTGTAGATAATTAATTTTCTTGGTCAAGAATTCATCTGATTTGTTAACAATTCAACAACTTTGTTGAAAATAAATTTTTCCCATTAAAAATTATTTATCTTTATCTGAAAATGTAACTATTATAGGATTGATTAAAAATTAATCGTATATATTGGTTAAGTTTGAAAATTGTTTTTTTTTATAGAACATTAATCTTCTTGGTCAAAAATTCACCTTTTCCCTTGAAAATTTAACAATTTTGTTGAAAATTCGTTTTTTTTTCCTTGTTAAATTCAATTTTTATCACAGATTTTATCTGGAAATTGAACTATTCAATTTTTGGTTAAACTTTATCCTGTAAATTGTATTAGTTAAAATACCAATTATTTTCTAGAAAATTAATTTATTTGCCTTGAATTGTTAAATTTGTAATGAGCGAAATTTTAAGTTTAAACGCTACAATTTTAATTTTAAAAAAGATTCCGAATTAATTTAAAACTTAAAATTTTTTCAAACAATTTGAAACACAATTTAGACTTTTGCAGAAAAAAAAGCTTTTTGACAATTGTACAGTATTTAAAAAGAATGAGAAAAAATGTTGTGATTGCTAAGAACATTGAAAATGATTTTTTATTTTGACAAATAAATTTTAAGTGAGTATTTGAAAACATTTTAAAAATTAAAAAAAAATAATCTGAACGATTTTAAGGAAATTTTTTTATTTTGCAGTTTTTTTTAATTTTAGGGAAACAAATCTAATGAACAAAATATATCAATTTTCTACCCAAAAGTTTACTTTTTAACAAACTAAATTCACTTACAGTTGAAGGAGACAGTAAAAAAATTAAATTCTTTTTATGAAGGATTCATAATTATAGTTGAAAATTCAACTACTTGCCTTCAGATTAAATTTGTTGTTAAAAGTTTAACTTTTTTATTAAAATTGCATCTTTGGGCGTTAAAAGTCAACAATTTGATAGAAAGTTAAACTATTTGGTCGACAATTAAAATTTTGGTTGAAAAATCATATTTTTGGGTTAAAAATTGAGCTTTTTTGTAGCTGATACTCTTTTTGACTTTAAAATTAAATAATTTTGTTGAAAGTTCATATATTTTGTTGGAAATTGACCTTGTTTGGTAGAAATTTTATCTTTTTGGTTGAAAATGTATCATTTTTCGTCCAAAACACAAATGTTTGGCTGAAATATGAACTGTACATCTTCTTGGGCTAAAAGTCGATTATTTCACTAAGAGTTTGAATTACTTTGTAAAAAAAATAAAAGAGAGTACTCGAATATGAGATATTCTCGTAATATGAGAAAGCGGGGTATCAGTTAAACTAAGAGACCCACTCTATTGGTTCTATCACTAAATTGTAGCCCTTGAAGAAAGAGTAATTTCGTGGTATAGTCCATTTTTCATTGGCTTTCTAAAGATTATAGGCGAACTTTTTGTGAAATCGATGGTGATCGAGTTCTTGGAAGGGAATTCTTTAAACCCTATTTATTATTCATTAAATATGTATTTAGCAGTAAAGTTTGTCTAGAGTGATGGGGATTGAATAAATAAGTAGGAAAATATCGATAGTGTTGAAGTTTTTCATTGTACAGGTCAGGCATAGTAAGTGCATAGTTGCACGGTGTGGTTCTCATAATATGAGATACCTGTGGTTTTTAAAACACTCTGGCTGCGCGGGGGAAATTGGTTACAAAAGTGTTTGTGACTACTGCAAAGACTAAATATATCTAGATAGCAGTAAATTTATACTTCGGAAACAGATAATGAAGTTTTTCATTAAAGATAATACTTTATTTTGCATTTTATCAGCTATTTCCTGGGGTATCTCATATTATGAGAATAGTTTGACGAGTTTGGAAAAACCACCTTTTTACATTTTTTGTATTTTCAGCATAAAAAAAATTTGATAAAATTTTTTATTTGAGCTCCTTATGACAAACTAAATTTCCTTTAAAATGACCTATATTACTTTTAAATTCAGTACATAGAATTCCGACCATCACGCCAAACAGAGTTGGTATCTCATATTTGGGTACTCTCCTCTACTTGTTTTTTCAACAAGGTTTTATAATTATGGTTAAAAATTGAACCATTTGGTCGGAAGTTTAACTCTTTGATTGAAAACTCATATTTTTCGCTGAAAAAAATCAACTTTTTGTAGATAATTCTTTTTCTTTTACTTTAAAAGTGAATAATTTCGTTGAAAATTCATGTATTTTGTTTGAAATTTGTCTTTTTTGTAGATCATTCATTTTCTTGGTCGGAAATTCATGTTATTAGTTGATAATTTAACAACTTTATTGAAAATTTATTTTTTCGATTAAAAACTATTTTTTTATCTGAAAATGTAACTATTCTAGGATTGATTAAAAATTAATCGTTTTTATCTGGAAATTGAACTATTCAATTTGTGGTCGAAACTTTATCCTGTACCTTGTATTAGTTGAAACACCAATTATTTGATAGAAAATGAATTTAATTTGTTGAAAAGTAAACTTTTGGGTTGAAAATTGATATATTTTGTTAATTATATTTTTTCCTAAAATTAGTAAAACTGCAAAATAAAAAAATGTCCTAAAAATCGTCCGGATTAGACTGAAGTAGGTCTATAAATCAATTTAATTCCGATAAAAAGCAAGATAAAATGTAAACACGAAAGATAGTATAAATATAACCTTTAAGTTTAAGAAAAGCAGACAGAAATTTTTTTTGAATAAAACCCTTATTCATTTGCATGTTTAAGTTACAGTACTACATTTTAATGGATACAAACATTGTCAGGTTAATTAAAATGGGGTCAATTCTACTTGTAGCTCTAAGTTTCTTCAATTGAGTAATGTGCGTCTAAATTTTTAACCACCTGTAGCAGAATAAAATGAATTTTATTGTGTTACAACGCGAACACTTAAATTAAGTTGCGTTGCATTAAGCAAAATTTCGTTAGGTTCTGTTAAGTTAGATTCATTTGTAGGTTAAGATCGAGTTAACCTATTAAATATAGCACATATTTAAGACTGAGAACCGTACGCTTACATAGCTACACGTGTGGTTGAATTTCATTCGGCTAAGTTAGGTTAGGTCAGGTTTTGTTAGGTTAGGATAGGTTAAACCTCTATGTAGGTTGAGCCGAAGCTATATGAAACGGTACCGCAAACACAACGGGACAACGCAATGAGTTTAATTGTGTTACGTGAAGTTAAGTTAGGTTAGGTTAGGTTAGGTAAAGTTTTTTAGGTTAGGATAGGTTTGACCTCTTTGCAGGTTAAGCCCAAGCTGATTCAAACGGTACCGTAAACACAGCGGGACAACACAATCAGTTTAATTGTGTTTCGTGAGGTTAGGTTGAGTTAGGTTAGGCTAGGTTAGATTTATTTTTAGGTTAGGCTTGAGTTGACCTATTCGATGTAGCACAAATTTGCTACTGGGAAAATATGCTTCCAGAGCTTTACGTGTAGTTCAATAAATTTCTGTTAATTCAGGTTAGGTGAGGTCAGGGTTTGTTGGGTAAAGTTATGTTAAATAAGTTGATAACAGGCAAGGGTTGATCCTTTACAGTTGTCGACATGTTTTTGAAGTGAAAATTTGCATCACTGTCATTATTTTGAAATTTATTTGCCTCAATGCATGATTTTTCGTAATTTTTGAGGTAATGACTCAACCATGACGTGATGGGTGATTTTTGATACCGAATTTGAATTCAGCGCCCAAAAATCCATAGGCATACGTGTGTCTTGTTACCAGATCCGCACACTTTTTTTGTGTGGCTAAGAAATCTTTTAAAAGTACCCACCGTCGTCTGCTCAAATTCATTCCAGTCATAGGGAAGCCTAAGTTGAAGTAAACCAAGCAGTAGTTATTATTTAATTGTCATTTTGACAGGGGAGGCTAGTTCAGGTCAAATTTTACGTGCGCTATACTGCCGGATAATATCAGACCACACACCTTATTGAAAATTAGCCTTATTCTTTGAGAGGTGATATTTATTAAAATACAATTGAAACATTGTAAAATTTTGCAATAAAGTTCCTATTTTAGAGCAATTTTATATTTCAATTTTAATAGTTGCTATGATCTCAGGCTTTCTAAAGTGATAATTCAATACCAACATAGCCTTATTACTTTAACCAGGGTCTCATTTAAGGCAGAATTTAAAAAGCTTTCTAATTGAGGGTATTTACATCAATGTTTAAATGTCCGGAATTATACATGAGTAGTGTAAGATATCCGCGGGCAGGGCGTCTCAAAGTATCACTCTCCATGTTAAGAACAACATAGAAATGATCACGTTTCAGCGAAAGGGGTCTGATTAAAAACTCCCAAAATAACGGACGGATTCAAAAAAATAATACGTTAGATTAATACGTTAGATTAAATGTTTTTCTTTTACCTTTTCAGTTGAAAATCTGATATTAGTAAGAAGAAAAGGGGGACGATAAGAAAATTTCCGTTTAATACTTGATCGACCTTGAATACCCCGTGTAAAAACTTATCTATAAAAATGTCTATTATGGCCCTGAATAGAAGTGACACGTTTTTGTATGGTCAAACGCTAGTCAAAATACATAACCAGGCACCAAAATATGAAAGAAAATCTTAATTACATAGCCCGAAAAGAAAAATTAGGTTATCTTGCAGAGAAGAGTAGTCACACTCTATGGATTTTGGACCGCTTGACTAGATTGTTTATGGGAGGTGGGGGGTGTACCGAGACCTTACAGATTGACGAAAAAAACTTTTTGATAGACTAGACAAGTCTACTTTCTTATTTTTGCAGCTTTTGCATTTGAAGTCCAACTCCGATAACTTTCCACCTTCGGGGCTGTAGGGGCGAAAAATTTCAGGAATTTCGACTTATCGGATGACCCCTCTAGTAGCACGTTGTTAGGTGCGCGCATGCTTAAATCATGGGTGTAAATCATGAGAAAAATACGATACTTATGATATCATGAAATAACGTTGGAAAAATAAATCATGCATTTTATTGGGAATACCTAACTCGAATATCTTCAAAGAATCCGTGTAGTGACCTTTCCCGTAATAATTTAACCCGAGAAACATAAATTTAAGATCTAGTACGTAGATGGAAACATGTGAGTTATTTGAACTCAAATGGGCAAATTGAAGTAGAAATATTAGAAAAGAGGTTTTTTTATTATCAAAAATACAAAAGGACCTTTTCTTGTAATTTCTTAAGGTTATGATCCTTGCTGTTCCTCAGTTGGAAGACCGCCGGTAGCAGTAGCATCTGGTCCTAGGCATCGCTGAATCGGTCAGCACGTCCGTTTATCACGCCACTCAAAGGTCAACGATCTGGTGGGAAAGTACCCAGGGTGGAGGCGTGAGCTGTGCGACCCTGTCAGACACAGGGTGAAATCAAACTGAAAATATTTGTCAAAGTGTTTCACATTACCTTTTCTAGGTTAATAACAGATATCTACGCTATATGCTTAGCTAAGCTCTCGATTGTTGTCTTAGATCTTCATTTGTTTCCTGCGATCAATACTTGTTCGTCATATTCGCCTCTATCGGCGACTGGTCAGGATGGGACGATAAAAACGGCAACATCTTCCTTAATGTTTGTAGCAGATATAAAATAGCAAAAAACAGCAGGAACGTAAGTCAGAATATCAAATATATGTACTGACAACTCTTTAGTGTCGAAATTTCCAAACAAGAAAGTAGTGGGGTTCAGAAGAAAATATGTGGCTCTTGTCAGATTGTTAAATATATGTATCGACAACTCTTTGGTTTCGAAATTTGCAAACAAGAATGTATAAATTTTTACCACTGCATGGCAAGCGTAAGTAGATTGAACAACAGAAATAAATCGACTGTATGCTACAACAACGTTTCAAGTTAAAAAAAAACCAACACACACATCTGTATTCCATAAATCTGATAAAGTAAATTATGATCGAGCCATCAACACAAAAAAAGTCATCCTTAAAAAAAAAACCAATTTACATCGAAAAAGGTTTAATAAACAAAATTTAAAGTGAAATCGCAAGTGAGACTGATAGCGACAGTAAGTGAAGTGATAATGATGACTATTTCTTATAACATGAAGGAACAGTAAGAGCAAATTTCTCAAGAGAAAGTTGCAGGAGAAACTACAGTAAACTCCCTTTTATAGACAACGAGAAAAAGAATATCAACAATATTTTTATCAAAATAAAGTTCATTCATTCATCCATTATCACGACGTTAATGGATTGATCAATAAACTAAAATCTGGGAGTTACGAACCTCATGAGTGGCGACTCTTTATAAATTCTTTAAAGAAAAGCTTAAAAGCTGTGTTATTACGTGATACGAATGTATATGGCCCTATTC
Organism: Belonocnema kinseyi; assembly: GCF_010883055.1. NCBI lineage: Eukaryota > Metazoa > Arthropoda > Insecta > Hymenoptera > Cynipidae > Belonocnema > Belonocnema kinseyi. The sequence goes on from NC_046657.1 coordinate 143,059,651, forward strand.
ATGTCGCCTACTGGCTTAATTTTGTAGCAAGACTCGCCCTCCTTTTGTGCCGGGGGGTGGTTCCTGGTCTTGTTACAGAGATCCTTAAGCGTTCGCTCCGCGCTGTGGACGGAGGATATGTCTTGATGATCACTCGTGGACCTTCTTCTCGCAGGTGCGCAGCGGGTTCTGGCACCATCGAGCCGTCGCTCCGGTCTACGGCCGGAAGATAGATCTCGAAGATTACCAAACGACCGCCTCCCATGAGGCGTCCGAGTCACCGACATTTATTTATTAGTTTGTTTTAATTTTCTCTTTTTTCCCCTTTTTATATTATTATTATCATTATTATCAATATTACCGATTTAACTCTATTGTTAATACTAGAGATGGGAGCATGAAACATCAAAATACATCATTACGTTATAAAAGTATATATATTTGTTCATAACACACTACGTTTAATATAAAAATATACAGTTGGCTATCCGATTTACTGTCTTCTACGTAAAGTCCTCGCGGTATATATCTGCCTAGTCGCCTCCGTTACCCTAACACTACCCTATAATTATCCGTCGTATGAGATCAAACGTACAAAGGAAATAATGGCTGGCGTGACATAAAGTTTATGTACAGTGAGACGATCGCAGTTATTGAAACTCTCGAAGTAACGCGTCAATCGCTTCTACTGTTTCCATATTCGATGGCTCGGCGTTCTCCCGCGTATCGGTCGTCATTAAGCTCTCCACAACATTATTGCTCGACTCCGTTTTGGAATTATTTTCCCAGATGGTTAACTCAAGTAAGAAGTGAGATAGATGCTTGCGCTTACTTTCTGCTAGGAAAGAGAAGACCGGAGACCGTAGAGAAGAGTTATCCTGGATATCCGGATATTGCGGCGCTCGGGCAATCTGCGCTCATTGTCTACCGCTCCCGTACTGGTCTCGTCTTTCCTGACGCGATGAATCAATTGCCTCGATTTGATTTAGCAACTTCCGAGCGCTCGCCCCATACTCCGACACTACGCTGGCCTCCCGAGTTAACTGTTCCGAGAAAGACGGAGTAATTTTTCCTTTCGCTAATAGTCGTTTAATTTTTCTAACGCAACCACGGCGAAGCCGCGCTGATTCGCTTCTGGCATTCACTAGAAAAGAACAAAATAAAAAAATAAAGTATAATAGAATTTAAATAATAATTGCCGTGATTTTCCGTCCCCGTTGGGCGAGTATTCGCCATTAGAGTAGAGATAGAGACTGATTTCAGATTAGATTCGCACTTCTTACAAGTGCAAAAGAAAGAAAAAAATACGTTAATACTACAATAGGGGGTATTGTGGCACGATTTATTTATTTTTGATTTGGCTTCCCCAGTGGGTTTGGGTTATGCCTGTTATTCTGTCTCAACAGAGCTAAATGGGACTAATCATTCGTCCCATGTATCTGGTGGATGCCTATATTTTCAGAAAAGCTGGTCTAAGTAAGGACGTTACAGACAAATCTGGCGGATACCTTGTCGCTTCAAGGGCTTGGAGGATTTTTCGCCAGTCAGGCTGACTCACGAGTGTTTTTCTCCTACCGTGCGTGTCCTCTTATGGGCCACTCCCTACTTTAGCTGGCGCTGGACGGTGTTTAACGGCCCTGCGGCGGGGACTGCTAGTCTATCTCATTGGTCGTTCCGAGTGAAGTGCTCTTTAGATTGGACCGGGTGGGGCTGGCTGAGCGCGTTAAGCGGTGACTGACCGGCGTTTCATGCGCTTTTGGTGTCGAACACGCTAAAGTGCATGTTACAATATGAAAGATATAACCCAACTCTTGAACAGTACTACAAAAACCTAAATATACGGGACACAATTTTAAATTTTGTAATAATGGAAAATAATTAAAATATTACGGAGTCAACAAAATAAAAACTCAAAATACCCATGCTTTCTTAGCGAATGGGATATTAGGGATCAGAGTAACTATTACAAGAAAAATGGCAGCCAACAGAGTCATCTTTAGAACCTGGGTCTAAGAACGCATGATGGGACTATTATCTGATTCTTTGAAGTTCTTCTTCCACCACTTCACATTATATTAGACATGATAAAACAATGGACAAAGGCTCTAAATAAAGAGGGTATATGCTACCTGCATCTTAAAGAAAAGTTGCCAAACGTCAAAGAAGCGTTTCCGTGAAGAAGAAGGAGGAAGATTTCATCAGGACGTAAATACGATGAAACGGCGATATCACGGAAAATGGAATGTCGCGATCATACCTGCTTTCTTCTGGAACCTGCAACAGGATGTTCTCGTCAAACAAGAACATCACGTAAAGGACATTACACAGATAGTTGGAAGATAAAAGCATTAGGTATTTTAAAAGAAATGCATGATTTGATTTTTCCATGTTTCAACACTAGCTACAATATATTCACTGGCATTTTCAAATAGAGGATGTTAACATCTATCAATTCAGTACAGAGTGAAATAATTGTACAGTGCGCATGCAAAGGAGGACTAGGAGGTTGCAGAGAGGACCTGCTACTAGACAGTTGTGATACCCAGGATTTTATGAGGTATCGACTTAATCTGTTAATGGCTTGGATGGACTACCGAAAAGCATTCGATAACACAAACCATGAGCTACTTATTAAGCTCATTGAGTGTCTGGAGGGGAATATAAAATAATGAGGTTTATGAAAGAGCTCTTATGCTTTCGTGGCGGACTCTTTAAGTCCGATACATTTGGCCTACCGAATAGTAAAGAAATTAAGGTGGACCACCCTTTATACATGGACGAGCTAAATTCTTTGCCTGTTTAAAAGAGGACGTTAAAATCCTTGTGACGACGGTAAATAGGTACTCTAAAGCAATTGGCATGATCTTTAGACTAGACCAGTGTGTCTGCGTCAACCTATAGAAAGGAAGACCAGGAAAAACATCATCACATTAAGATCAGGATTTTCAATTTCATAGGCGGAAATGCCATTTAACATCTGGGTGATGGAGATACATATGCATATCTTGGAATACCGCAAGCGGAAACCCAAAATGTGTGTGTATTAAAAACGGCTCTCGAAAGAAGGTATCGCGAAATTCTTTGAAACATTTGGACTTCCGGCTGAATAAGATCCAGACGACCAATATTCTGGCCGTTCCTATACTGCACTACACGCTTGACGCATTAAAATGAAATGTCAATGAGACAGGGCATCAGAGGAGTTTGATTTCCTATTGGATTTCAGCGGCACTACACATAGCCTAGCATCACTTACACCTTTGGTGCTCAAAAGTCGTGCACTGGAAGTAGAACAGTCATTTCTACTAAGAGAACATGCTGCCAAGCCCCTTCAACTTAAGATGTCGATGGTTCTGTTCAACATGTTTTTCAAATTTGGTGGCTTGAGATCGTAGACTGAGGTATTTCTTTTTGCATATCAAGAAGGCGTCATAGACATCTTAGTTCACCGTGAGCGCATAAGCAATGTACCTGTAGGAGATAACAACGGCCGAGCGTGCAAGCAAGAGCCAGAAACCTTGGAAATGTTCCCAGTGGATGCTCAAAGTATGCACACTTCGGGTACATAGAGACACAATTCAGCTCTAAAAGTGTTATATTACCATCTTCCGCATTTATATCGTAATCATCTAATGTCCGTCTTTCTATACGCATAGAAGGAACTGAGGCCCGTTATGGAGAATAATCAGTGTAAGATCTACTGCAGTTCCTCATTTTATAACACATAACGCATCAGTTCTACAAAGCCCGACATTATCCTCCAAGATCTAAAGACAAAGATAATTTACGTAATTGAATTCTCGGCACCATTCGATGGCAATAGCATGGCAAAGTCTACAAAGTCCATCTTGTGTTTCTCATAATCGGTAGATGCAAACCGCTCTTCTTCTGGGATCACTTCATCTGTTCCGTTAACACTGTTCCTACTAACATTGTACAATGGCTGGTGTCTCTTAAAAAGTCCTTAGGGGTGAAAACTTTATCTTTAAGTTTGCGTTTTTCGCGTAAGGTCGTCCGTGACTCGCGACCGCACTCTAAGGAACAGTGTTTTACGAAGTCTCTTGTGTAAATTTCTCGTTCTGGCTGACCTTCTAAAATAGAAAAGGCAGGTGAGGACGACGTACATATTTTGGTTGCGTCGAGATTGGTTGCTTTAAGAAAACATGACTGTAGCTTCTGCTAGCTCTAAGAAAGCAAAGTTTGAAAAAAATAAAATCTGGGCTGAATGAACTGCAAAGAACTCTGAACATGATCAAAGTTATCTGCAGCTCCTTCTGTAAGCCAGATGGAGCTACTGTGAGCTTGCGACATAACGTGCACGCCATCTTTGCGATATGCTTCCCGTTTAAATATATTGTATGCCAGCACGGCCTGAGGCTGAAATATTGCAGCATAATTGTTATGTGGTGGGACACCGTATCATGTCAGTGCTCAAATTAATATGTTTTTAAAGTTTTTATATATACGTAAATATGGCTCAGGCATCTTCCTCTTAGAAGATAATAAAAATACTTTCAGGCTTGATGAATGTGATATCAATTTCCAAGCTTTGAATGTTTCATTTCTAGCCAAATGCGGTGGCAACGTATCACTTTGGTTTATTTGGCATATAGACTTCTCCAAGATCCATATAACAAGGCTTCTTCTTGACATGACCTATTAGGTAGTTTACCTGCTCGTCAACTTATCGCTGACTCTACGTGTACTTTACCAACCGGTGACACAACAGCTGCTTGAAGAAGGAATCTGCTAGTAGGCAGTTTTTCACTGTCCTGTAATTTACGGCAGAGAGTTCGTTTATCCGCATACTTAGCAAGTCAGGCATGCCTTATGTCTATATTATTTTAATGGTGCGGCTAATTCGGCATAGATAACTTTTTTTTCTTAAAGACGACAATAAAAGGGACCAATAGAAAGATTTAACTAGATGCGTATCCAAGTCTTAGTATTTCAGAAGTGCTGCCTCGTCTCTATTGGCCCTGGTCGGCCATTTGAAATGTCTGATTAAAGGATCAGTATGAACTGGAATGGAAATTTTGAATCTATGCGGACAAAAGGGAGTTTAGGGCAAGCAAGGGGGGGTGAAGCCCGGGGTCAGAGCCCCTTTTTGTCGTGTATCAGCCCCCCCCCTTAAAGGCGTGGAATTGTTTAAAGTCTTGTCAGGACATTAATTCGAGAACATCCATTGGCATTGAATGCATTAATTGCTTCTAAAATTTGAGAGACCCTCTATTTAGGTAATAGAGAAAAGGCAATATTTTGTCTTTATGATGAGCAATAAAGTGACTTGTGCCGTCTTCTGGGTTTCAAAGATTGCTTCTTATAGAATCCTGTGAATAAATGATTTTCCCCCCTGTTGCATACAGTTTTTTCCAACGCGTAACATTTAAAAACAGTCAGGGAAAAATGTACAATTAACAACATTTTTCAGCTTCACAGAAAATATTGCAAGAATCAAATCTTTACTACAAATGACTACGCTTCACCCAATGATTTCGTCCCAGTCGAGACAGCAACCTGAAGATCAATGCCTTCTGTTCAGCAAAGACTGATTTAAGGAAATTTGATCATTTTGTTGCAGCTACAGATCTATACGAAAAGATCCCACAAGAATGAATAAATCGTCTAGATCGATGCCTTGACGTTCCCTTTGGGTGATGCCCAATGTTTTGTCAGATTCCTTCAAGGGGATCAACTTTAAAAAACATTCCTCTTTACTGTAAATTTTACGAGTTTTAACATCTTTACAAGGTTTTTTCTGTCCGTTTTGTGTAACGTCGCTCTGCATAATTTCTGAATTCCGCATTATTCTGTTCTTATCGCGGAAGAAAAATTAATTACTGTGATGATCTACTATTTGGAGTAAACATTGGTATTATCCCTATTGTTGCTTAGCGGACGAGTTGAAACTAAGAGCAAGAGCAACACCACGAATCTACCACAATATTCGAAGTATTTAGTAGTTTAAATTTTTCTAGGTCTGCCGTGAAATCAGGATCAGGTATGAGGGTACGATACTAATATACTTTACAAACCGTAGAGTTCACACACCTCTTATTACATACCTTAGTGTTTTTATGTGGGCTTACGTCTCCTCGTGCAGCCCTTGCCACGTAATGAACTATTACCATCCATCTGGCTCTGTGTGATGCTCCTGAAAATCGAATCGGAATACCATATCTAGTATTAATTAGATAACTGGAGCAATTTTTGGTAATCATTTCTTGGCTGAAAATCAAGTTATTGTTTCTTTATGAATTTGATCATTTTATTACGTATTGAAGTCATCATTAAAAAATCCTTCTATCGTTCATAACATCCCAGTAGGACCAGCTATCTATCGAATTTGAAACCCATGCTTTCTTGAATATTTTAAATTAGATAATGTTTGGTATCTTTCGAGTTTAAATATTCACAGACACGAGTATTAGTTGCAGAGGTAACGCACCACATAAAGTCTGTCAGTCAAGCACTATTCAGGCGGCGATTAAAAAATCTGTTTCAGCGTATGCTTCTTCCGTTGAAACATATAGCTGAGCAACGGATAGCAATTTTGTTTTACTTTTCCTAGATACGAGTACAGATTAATGGTTAACTTTTTCCTTTAGCTTTAAAAAGGTTTCTTATTATCTGTTTCAATGAACCTTCAAATAATCACCAAACTCGAATGTTTCTTTGATCTCATTTGGTGATTTTACACGCTGCGACTGGAAATTTCTTATTGTTTATTAAGGCCATGTCTAATAGTCCAATGTACAACCCACTGTCTCCAAAGTGGCAACAAGAATGAAAGTTCTATTTCTACTAGTAAAAACTGTTCTAGCTAGCATAAGCTAAAGTACAAACACCTTTATACTAATGATATTTGAAGAAAACTTTTTTGCTAGATAAGTTTTTTTGGTAAAACATATTTTGGATCAGAAGAATCAGATAATTCCCCCTCGATATTATCTACATTAAAGTTGTATCTGGCTTTTCATTGCTCTTCTAGTTTTTCTGTTTTTTAGCATTATAGTAAGCCTTTTTTACAGGTTATTTTCTTTGGATGCTTTTTTTCTGAAGGCAATTCTAAGCGATATAATTTAAATTATGATCTACAATTACCTTCTTATGCGCTGGAATTGTATTCACAAAAGCATTTCTCAAACACCTTTTAATATTAAATTATATTATAAACAAATCATCATATTTTATTTGATTGTAAACTCTTCTTGTGCAATGTGCATATTTATTAATTTCGTCAATACTTATTCTCATCCCAGTTTTACAATTTTTAAATTCAATTCTAAGACAAGGGACCATATTGTAAATTTAAAAAATATATAAGGTAAGTTATATCTCTGAAAACGTTACACTTTCTTCAAAATCCTATGAAATCACTCATTTCTCGCGAAGTTTCATTAAATATGATCATATTCTTAGAAATCTCTCGAAAATTTTAAAGTTTTTTTAACATTTTGATATTACGAAAAATGCATTTAAATACCTTATTAAAAGTCTTTTAATATCTCAGCATATCCTGATAAACATTTTTAAAAATTTATGATTTTTCAGGTAGTTTTAATTGAAAAAAAAAACGTTAAATAACTTTGTTGTAGCGGATATTTATTTAGAGAACGAATGGAAACAATCAAGAAACTAATTACCTCATAACGATTTGAAGTCCTTACGAAGCTGGTAGGTTCGCCAGCTCCTCTGAATTTGATTCTGTAAGCAGAAATATAAAAAAAGTGAATTTAAATGCTTAGAACAGGGAACAGAATTTTTAGAGATAAACCTTAGTTTGAAGGGTTCATTAATGACCCAGTTCGGGTCCCATCAAATTCATAAAGGTAGGAGCATAGGTAAGGCCCTCAATGTATTTTGGAGGAGTCACTGAATCCCGCACCAGCGCGCCCTCGTGAAATCGCCGAAAACAAAACGTGAAGTGAACTCACCGATTCCTGCTACCAAAAGTTTCAGAACCCTATTTGTCGTTTCAAGGGAGTCAAGTTTCGTACATGCGCAGTAGATTGTTTCTACTACTGT
>NC_046657.1:143067757-143071781 GCF_010883055.1 Belonocnema kinseyi
GTGAACTCACCGATTCCTGCTACCAAAAGTTTCAGAACCCTATTTGTCGTTTCAAGGGAGTCAAGTTTCGTACATGCGCAGTAGATTGTTTCTACTACTGTGTCTCTCGTGGAGTCCTCGAAAAGCTTACTGTTCCCCCGTCCCGTCCATTCGATTAGTGCGACAAAAAATGCGCGCTCGATCTTTTTGCACATACTTTTTAAAACCAAAGGTCACAGCATCGCCAATAGTAATTTAGTGATTTTCAATTCTCTTTTGTTAAAGCTCCTTCGGCTTCAACGAATACAACCATTATTTTGTATTAATTCAAAAAATTGTTATGATAATCGTAGTGCATTTAGAAATCAATCCTTTTCTTCTTTGGACTTTTTTCATATCGTGCGTTATTTGGCTTCAAATGTTCACTTTCGTCTGTTCTTTAGAATTCTGTAAATACTATAGCTCTGATAATTTTTAGTTTTATGAAAAAAGCGACTATAGTCAATTGTTCAACGTTTTGTATGCTACGAATATCCGTGCAGAGTATTTTTGGATCTTGAAAAAAGTAGTCTCAAAAATATTAAAAATAAGCTCACTTTTTAAATATTTATCCCAAATGGCTGGCTAACGAACTTGACCTTTATTGTAGGCGACTTAAAAGGTGTACCAAAGGAAAATCTAATAGCGTGATGTTTTCAAAAATTATATTGTCTTCACGGACAGAGAGCTATACATATAGCTAGACACATTCATAAAAAAATGTTTACAAAAATATAATACCTTGTCAGATGAGAATATAAAAGTGCATTAATTATTGAGGAATAATTTTGTCATAGTTATGTTTTTGGTTTTAATTGTAAAAAATAGAATTAAAAACATTAAATAATTCAATTTTTTGAAACTCCAGGCACGAAACGAAAAATAAATTAAAAAGACAAAAGTTGTGATGAGCATGTGCCACAAAGCCGGCAGATTTTGGTTTTTCCTTCAATGACATTTTTTACGGTTAATGTTAAATGGTAATTTTCTTCTGTGTTTTGGAATTTTTTAAATGCTAAATCTCTGGTAATTTTTGGTTTTATGGAAAAAGCCATTAGGATAAATTATTTGACCTTTTGAATACTATCTAATTTTTTTAAACTATCTAATCTAATAGAATGAGTTTTTTAAAAGTTATCGTACTCAGAAAGACAGACATACATACATACATACAGAAACACAGAAAAGTTAGTAAAAACCTGTTTTTTCGATTCAGGGGGTCTCGAAACGTGGGCATTTCACAAAAAATGGGGGGGGGCAGTCAAATTTTACACAAAGCTGATACATTTTCTGGTGGGGCTGTAAAAAAAAAACAATTTCGAAAAAGGTTCAATTCAATACCAAACAGATGAGTGTTTAACTAAAATCGTAAATAACAAAGAAATAATTTAAAAAAGAAGTACAAGTTTTAATCCAGTGCTTTCAATTCGTAGCTAAATTTTCAACTGAAAATGATAAACTTTTGACTCTTCGATCGCTATGAAGCCCGGCTAAAACTCTACTTTTTACACCCTAGAAAGTGAATGGTCACGTTTATAAGCTCGCATTTTACGAAGATTAGTACCATCATCGTAAAATCGGTAAGAAATTTTTCGTTTTAGATAATAGAATTTTGCGGCAATTTATGGAAATTTATCGTTCAAATGACCTCATATTACAAAAAAGGTTCCGGAAACTTATTAAAATTGCTGAAAGTGAAAAGATATTTGTAAATTAAATGGTAAGTAATTTATCTTAAGTTACCATGAATTACCTGTGACATTATCATGAAATACCCAACAAATTTCACTTTCTAGACATTTATAAAAATTCTTAAAATTTAATTTTAACTAATTTGTAATAAGTTTCCATAATTTCCTGTAACATTGCCATTAATGACCGAAAATTTCAATAAATTTCTGAAACTTACAGATATTTTAAAATTGGATTTTGGGAAATTTATAGTAATTTAACTTAAATCACCTGATATATTACCATAAATTGCCAATAATTTCAAAAATTTTCGGAAAATTTAGAAAAATGTTTACAGTTGAATTTTGGGAAGTTTGTGGAAATTTACTATGTTTCCCTTTACAACTACCACAAGTGACGTATTTGACCGCATTTCTAGAAATTTACGAAACTTTATAGGTTTTCACAATAAATTTTGGGCAATTTATGGTAAATTATCATAAATGTCTGGAAATCATGAACATGTTTAAAATTGATTTTTGGGTATTTTATGGTACTCGTAATGTACCATATTTACCTGTAAAACTACCATTAATGACAAAAAATTTCAGAAATATCCTGAAATTTATATACCTTTTTCAATTGAATTTTAAGTCATTTTTCTTCATTTACCATAAATTACATGTAATATTACCATAAATTACCAAAAATTCCATTACTTTGCGGAACTTTCTATAAACGTTTAAAATTGAATTTTTGCTAATTTATGATAATTTTCCATATTTACATGTTAAATTACAATAAATTAATTTTAGGCAATTTATGTTAAGCTATCATAAACAACCTGTAATGTTACCATAAATTACCAACAATTTAAGTAAATTTTCTGCAATTTATAAAAATATTAAGAATTGAGTTACCGTAAATTACCTGTAATTTTACCATAAATTACACACATGTTCCGGAAATTTCTAAAAAAGTTTCAAATTTAATTTCGGGTAGTTTATAGTAATTTTATATATTTACCTGTAAAATTACCATAAATGACAAAAAAAAATTTTCGGAAATTTAAAGACATTTTTTAATTAAATTTTTGGCAATTTATGGTAAGTTACCATAAATTAGCCTTAAAATTACCGTAAACCATGCAGCCTTCATTCGAAATCTAATGTGGGCTAAATTCATGACTGTATTTCGAAAAAGGTCAGAAATCATCCATTTTTATAAAAAATATCAAAAAATTCCCTTTCTCCCCCTAGGTGCATACTATTTTATTTTAATCAAGGGGATTACTTTCCATTTAAAAAAAGTTATACATTTTTAGCAAAGAAGCTTATTTCTACACCAAAAAAAAAAAAAATTCTCAACAAAATGCATAAATTTTTCACCAAATATGACATGATGGAGTTTTGAGTTAAAAAATTGAAGTCTTATAACAAAAATATATAAGCATTGAGCAAACTAGTTCTACTTTTAGCTAATTAGGTGAATTATCAACAAAAAAGATAATTTTTTAACAGACATGATTAACTTGATACTAAAAAGCAAGTTTTCACGTGGTATCCACCAAAATATTTTAATTTTCAAACAAAAAGGTTAAATTTTCAACACAGAAATTAATCTTTCATCACAAACAAACAAGTGTTCTAGAAAATATATCAGTTTTTGCCAAATAGTTACATTATTAACGGCAAAGGATATATTTTTTACCAAAAATGGAAAAGTTCAATTTTGAGTCCCAATAATTATGTAATTCCTAACCAATAAGAAAAAATTGTTAAGGAAGAAAAATAAAATCAACTAAATAATAAATTCAACTGAATAATAAATTTAAACATTTTGTCCTCACAAAAAATTTCCAACAAGTAGTCTTATTTTCAACGAAAGGAGATCAACTTAGAACAAAAATAAAACAGTTAAATTTGTATTTAAAAAATTGTTTTGAACTACTTAGATGAACTTTCAACCAAAGAAATGAATTTTCAGCAAGTAAAGAAACTTTTGGCAAAGAAGTTCTACTTTGAACAAAGCAAATGCATTTCTAATAACAAAGATTACTTTCTAACCAAGAAGACTAATTTTCTACTAAAAAAGACGAATTCTGAGCTAAGAAAGATCAACTTTTCATCAGAAATCGAATAGTTGACTTTTCCCTTAAAAAAGAAATTTTCAATCTAGAAAAAAGAATTGTTTTTTAACAAAAAGACGGATTTTCAAAAAAATATTTATCCAAAAAAGATAGAATTTCAATGACCAATGTAATGGTTGATATTTTAACCAAAAATGATTTTATTTGAAATCAAAAAGAGTTGAACTAATTTTTAACAAAACATTT
>NC_046657.1:143071881-143076233 GCF_010883055.1 Belonocnema kinseyi
AAAGATAGAATTTCAATGACCAATGTAATGGTTGATATTTTAACCAAAAATGATTTTATTTGAAATCAAAAAGAGTTGAACTAATTTTTAACAAAACATTTCGCGTTTGGAAAAATGTCCTGGCAGTCTGGTTACATGTCTGGAGGGTCTGGCGCTGACCAGTGAGCCAAGAACCAAAAAAAAGTTTTACGTTAGATTAGTCAATTTTTTTGACATACTTCAAAAAAGTGTCAGGCTGTCTATAATTAAAATTGTGTAACTAAGGATGCGTATAGTGAAAAGTTATTTTTTGTCCAAGTCATTTAAAAAATAAAGTTTATTCCGAAACAATTGGAATTTATTGCTTGACATGCAGGCTAGCCAGAAAAACGTTACACTTTTGGCCAGGCTCAGGCCAGACCATCTTGTTGGCGCCAAGAATAGAAATCATACGTTCTGGTCTGCGCCAGACCAGTGCCCAAACATCCTGCTAAACGGGTTGCATGTATAACGAAAAAAGAAGACATTTTTTAACAAATCAGAGAAACCTGGATATGAAAAAAGATCAATTTTAAACGAAAGAACATTTTTTTAGAAAAGTTAATTTTCTACAAAAATATGCTAGGATAAGAAGGTGATACAAATAAACAACGTGAAAAACATACAAGTGTATTAAAAGGAAGCGATTGTGACATTTTTTAAGTTATTGACAATTAGAATGGAAATGTTGTGATACATGTCAACGGGCGAAAACACATGATCCTAGATTATGCTGAGTCACCTCTTTCAACATTACGAAGTTTTTCGTTGTTTCCTAAAGACCAGGAAAAATGATAATTATTTACACTTTGAATTAATTGTTCCTCGCTCTAGCCACGGTGAAAATAATCACTTTGATATGCAAATATTGAAATTTCAGCAAATTAGATTTAGAGTGCGTTTTTATTTTGTTTGGAAATCAATTTTTTTGGTTGCGAATTTTATTATTTTAATGAAAATAGAATTATTTGGTCAAAAGATTGAAAATTTTGGTTGAGAATTCGTCTTAGTGGCTAGTAGAATAGATAATTTGATTAATTTTTTTAATTTACCTCTTTCAGTACAAATTCCACATTTATGGTAGAAAAATGCAACTGTTTGGATAAAACTTAATCTGCTTTATTAGAAGATTTTTTTTGTTGAAAATTTAACTTTTTCGTAGAAAAATTGTATTTTTCATTGGAAAATATTACAGTTTGATAGAAAAATAAATTATTTGTTTGCAAATTTATGCACTTTTTTAAAATTATCTTTTTTGGTAGAAAATCAAATTCTCCTAATGAAGTTTTGGCCTCGTTAATTATTCAGTGTACGGGTCCGAACTCGAATCCTTTTAATTTTAATGGGTTCGAGTCCGGAACAAACACTTTCTAAACACGTTAGGTCCCCAAACCCTTTAAAATTCAAGCAACTCAATCCGTGGCTTATAGTATAATATAATTTGGAACAATTAAATAGAAAAGGCCATGTGCCAAAAGAATGTTCTTATCAGATTAACCGTTTGGAAATTTTTTTTTCGACAATTTTAGGTGTAAAAATAAAATTATTTTTCATACAAATCTTGTTTTAAGTTGGGAAATTTTTTTGCACATCTGAAAAGTAGTTTTCTTTAAAGAACAGTTATCCCTAAAGTAATTTACTGAGTTGATTTTTTACAACTTTTTGTTCGAAAAATGGTCTTTTTGTCGGTGTAAGAAGTGACTTTGATCTAAAGTACACATGCGTAATTAAAGTATAATTACTAGAAAGTTCCAGTTCCTAAATTTCGCGAAAATTGCCAGAATTTTTTAAAATGTTTCAATATCAGAAATTTATATAGAATTAGCAAATTAACGGAAATTGTAGGTATCCAAGAAGTTCCATAATTAATTTAAGAATAATTTGTCCTGATTTTTTAGTAACTTATGGTAAAAATGCTTAAATTTTCCAATTCTGAAATTTCACAAAAATTCTTTGAAATTTTTGAAATTTTGTAAATTATAATAATTGTTTAATTTCATATTTGAATTTTATTAGAAACTGATGATGAATCTTGCATTATTCTTCAAAACTTATTTTACTTTAATGAAGTACGGTTTATGAAAACAAAAATAATAAAGTTGTAGAAAAAAATTTCACTAATTAAAAAAAAAAATTTTTTTAAGTTATCAGGTAACATTGCAATGAAAAAAAAAATTTTTAAGTATCAATAAAAAATTCTTAAAAACTTGCTTAGTTGAAAAATTATTTGAATATCTATTTTTTTAAATTCCTTTCCTCAACGACTAATATTCAAGTGATCATCATAAATTAAAGTTGTGTTTTAAGCAATTTGTTTCAAAATTGGTGACTTTGTTGTCTTCTACTACATTGTCGTTGTTATTGCAATAAAGTATATTTCTCTAAAGTAAAATAATGACCGGGACTGGGTTTCAGTCAAGTACACGGTGGGGAGACCTACAGCTTAAGGTGGGTTCTGAACCACCAGAATGTCGGTAAAGGTAGGTAGAAAAAATTCCAGAGGTACCGGATCAAGGATCGAACCTCGGACCTCTGAGGTAAAATCTTATTAGTATTATTATTATTGCTCTTGCGATTATTTAAAACTTTTACTAAGCTTTACCTCAAACCAGGCTTTGTCAAATATGTCGGGACACACTGCCCTCATCAGATAACCCGATTGCAGTATGAAAATGCGTCCGTGACTGATGATATATACCGGGCAAGCGCGGTGTTAAATAATACAAATAAAATCTAACTCTAACAAAAAATGCCTTCGACATGTTGGGCAGTAGTCGTCTAGAGCCTGTTTTTAAACATTTTAAAATTCCATGGTAATAATAATTTAAATTTACAATTCTTAAATTTTCCAAAAATTCTCGAAATTATGAAAATTTTGCATTTCAGAAGTTACGAGAAATCTTTAGTCAATTTATAAATGTCCGGAAATGTAAGCTACCCAATAATTTTTGGAAGAATAAAAATAATATTTAAAATAAAATTAACAAATTAGCGGAAATTTCAGACATGAAAAAACTTCAACATTTTCGGCGATTTTCGATAATTTGTTCCAAACAAGATACGCAAGCGCAACCGCTTTGAAAAGTATTTTATAACCGGAAGCGTCAGTCCAACCAAATGCGTAAAAAATCGGTTCAGTTTTCACTTGATTGAAATTAGCAATATACATGCATACTCGAAAGATTTTATGGCTTTAATATTTCATTAAAACTTCTACGCAAGCATTGTAAGAAAAAAATTTGGCTATATTTTGCTTCCGCAGATAAATTAATGAGTCTAGACTAGAGTTTTATTTTGGAACACTACACGAAAAATTAGAACTTCTGCTGAAAATCTAAATATTTCGAAATGCGTAGGAAATACTCCAACATAGAATTGTTTTTTAACAACTAGATTGCCAAGTATAATTTCACAAGAAAATTTCTAGGTGGGCTAAAATCGAGCTTCTTCTACAGAAATTACTCAAAAGTAAAGATATGATATTATACAATTACATATTTACCAATAAAATTGCGGAAGACGGCTAGAGCGACGAATAGGGAACCGGTGCACAGTGGTTTGGAATAGGAATTTACTGTTCATAATCGCCCACAGGTCGTATTCCTTAACCGATTAAAAATTTTTTTTTAGAAATGCTCAGCAATTAATTTTTAAGAGAATTGTGGTTTGCTTTTTTAAATTGTTTCACAGCGCAACAATATATAAACAAATATAGTGACAAAATTGACCATTTTAGCTTTGTGAATTTTTATCTCAAGAAACAACACAGATAGAAACTCACTATCAGTCGAAATTATTGCATATACATTCATAGAACATAATTAATTTTAATAATATTTAACTTAATTATTATAAACAATTTCTACAAACAAATTCTTTATAAACGAGTTTTTCTCATAGCTGAATTGATTTTTCTGAACAAAAGTGATTCACAATTGTCCTTAAAGTCATTTGTATACTTTAAGCTTTATCAAACATAAACAATATAGATTATTTATAACAATTAAGTCAAACAAGTCTCCTAATCGGCCGTTTCCTCGTAGAAAAAAATGTTTTTTTCTTCAATAATTATTAGAGTGACATTTATTGCGGTCACTAACCAACGAAACTAAATAAAGAATAATTTATGTTATTGTTATAAACAATTGTTTTTAACAAAACTATGATTTATTTTTTTCACATGCAAAAAGGACGGTTTTTCACTGAAATTATCTGACAATAAACTAACAGTGATTCCAAAATTGTGGGTCCGGATGCAATAAGGGCACATAAAATTTTTTCGTGCGAAAACGAAGTCCCCTGGAGGCTTTAGAAAAAATTTTCGAATTTTAATT
>NC_046657.1:143076333-143091440 GCF_010883055.1 Belonocnema kinseyi
ATTAAAATTCGAAAATTTTTTCTAAAGCCTCCAGGGGACTTCGTTTTCGCACGAAAAAATTTTATGTGCCCTTATTGCATCCGGACCCACAATTGTATATGGGACATTAAATAGTAATTTTCGTAATTGTTAATAACAATTTCTGTTGCAAACTGTCCATAGCAATAACGCTGTACTTGCGTTTTTAGAAGTCACCTATCTTTCATTTGTTTTATGCAACTTCCTGAAAAATAAATGAGGAACAAGTGAAAATAAGGTGCAATAACACTGTACTTGCGTATTAAGAAGTCACTTATCTTTCATTTGTTTTGTACGTAACTTCATGAAAAACAAATGAAGAACAATTCCAGGTTCACCGCTAGGTGGGTATCTCTCGCGCGCGCTCTCGCAAGAGAATTCATAATTTTCGTTTATGTAACGGGCAGAGGCTGCGTTAAAATTATCTTTATATGATTTGCTTTTAGCGTCATTTTAAAATATATTCTGCAGGTTTGTACATTTAAATTGTTTGCATTATTATTTCTAATAAACAATGGATACTCTCAAGGTAGGTGAGAAGGTCCTTTGTGATTTTCTTATTGCCAATGAGAGTACTGACGTGCAAGGTTTGTTAAGTTTCATGCAAACCGAGTACAATCTTGATCCTGGGCATCTAGAAATAGTAGCTAATCATTTGAATTTGTATTTTTTATCTATATTTAAAAACTGAAAAGAATGTTTAAGTATAAAAAGTCAGTTTGAAAAGAGGTTCGAAAAGTGGCTAAAAACTGACTTCGTTGTTACTTTTTTTGGGATAAAATCAAAAGGAGGAAGACAAAGTTCGGATACAAAAATCGAAGATGCTTCTGCTGCGACAAAGAGACGAAAATTAATGTCCATTGAAGAGAGTTTTACGGCTGCTGAGATACAGGATGCATTTCTGCGAAGTTTACGAAAGAGTGGAAGAAAAAAAATTGCAAATGCTATAGTTGTTCTTTTGAATTCTGGCAATACTGAAAATTTAAATATTTCAGGTATATCTGACTTTGAATCATATGTGCCATACTCTTCAGAAGAAGCTTTAGTTTTAATACAACATGTCAGACTATCAAAGTATCAATATAATACTATTCACTTACAGGCCAAAGAAAGAAAGGCTGACATTTATTCTTCATATTTAAATGCATTAGAGATTAAAAAAGATTCCTATCTGTCAATTATTCGAATATCGGAAAAAGGAGCCACGGTTGAGATTTAGTCTCTTATTGATCACACTATTCAACGTCTTTTTAGAGATCCGAATTTATGCCTTCCGATTTCAGAGAATAGATTAAAGATCACTTATTTGGACTTTGAAATTAAATATGGGATCGATGGACTGTCACCTGATGCAAAAAACAATCAGAAGTTTATTAACAAAGATTTGACCGATGACTCTTTTTTCATAGCATCAATGGTGTCAATATGGTTGAGGTTAAAGCACACAGGAGAAACAGTTTGGATGAATCCTCATAGTTCCTCGCCAAAACGCTGTATACCTATCATGATTAAATATGCAAAGGAAAGAAAGGAATTAACCAACTACGACGACTAATGGTGTATGTATAGTGACAACAGAAATGAAGCTAACTATGTTCGATGGAAAAGTTTGTACAGCTGTCACTGATACTCCATTATCTTCTACTTGCTAAATTTGCAAAGCGACACCATCACAAAAGAATGATCTAGAGCGTGTGAAGCATAAGAAAGAAATTGTATCTAGCTTAGAATTTGGTCTTTCTACTTTGCATGCCTGCATTAGGTTCATGGAGTTTATACTACATATTGCTTATCGGTTACAAATCTGCAAATGGAGCATATGCAAGAAAGAGGATAAAGAAACGATGAAAGAAGCTAAGAAAAGAATTTGAAACGAATTTCAAAACAAGATGGAGTTAATAATTGAGCAACCAAGTCAAGGATCTGGCAACTACATGCCTTCTTCAGTTTATAAAATACTACTACATGGGGGGAAATTTATGGAGAATTTTATGCTGCCAATTGGCATGTATTCCGAAGAAGCTTCTAAAGCCAGGAACAAGGATATCAAGTACATTCGACAGTTCAACACACGAAAAATCTCTCGATTGCATACTATGAACGACCTAATTCACAAACTCCTTGAGTCCTCAGATCTTTTCATTGCATCCTGGAAGCCTAAATGGGAAAAAGTTGAAGTTGAACTTGATCAAGAACTCGATGAACTAATAGAACAATTTGAATCGAAAAATAATTCGAGTTCTGAAACGTAGTTTATTTAATTGAAGTTTTTTATGATAATCTCATTATTATTATAAGTATCAATTTTTTCATTGATTCAATATCACAAATAAGATTATCACAAAAATGGTTGAAGAAAAAATAACTTTTTCTACGACCAAACGCAGATTGTCACGCATTGTTTAAAAATTGTTATTAACAATGACGCAAATTATTATTGTGGAAAACCGTCCTTTTTGCATGTAAAAAAAATAAATCATAGTTTTGTTAAAAAAATTGTTTATAACAATCATATAAATTATGCTTTATTTAATTTTGTTGGTTAGTCATCGCAATAAATGTCACTCTAACATTTATTGAAGAAAAAAACATTTTTTCTACGAGGAAACGGCCGATTAGGAGACTTGTTTAACTGAATTGTTATAAACTATCTATATTGTTCATGTTTGATAAAGCTTAAAGTATATAAATGCCTTTAAAGACAATTGTGAATCACTTTTGTTCAGAAAAATCAATTCAGCTATGAGAAAATCTCGTTTATAAAGAATTTGTTTATAGAAATGTTTATAAAAACAATAGTTGTTGACTCATGCTAATTTTTTTGTTACAAATTATGACTGTTATGAAAAATATTAGCAACTAGCGTGAAATAAACGATTTTTTCTATGATAAAAAAACACTAATAGGAATTTTCTTATAAAAATTGTTTATAATAATTAAGTTAAATATTATTAAAATTAATTATGTTCTATGAATGCATGTGCAATAATTCCGGTTGATAGTGAGTTTCGAACAGTAAATTCCTATTCCAGACCGCTGTGTGGTGGCGATTCTCATTTCTTATTACAGATGCTTCTATTTTACAAGAAAATTCGTAAATAGCGAAAGTACACAAGAGATTTTCCATCAAATTTTGCCCTATATGTAACGTTGTTTCAAACGCATTCCAGTGACAGACAACCTTCAGGGCAACTTAAACATTGCAATTCTGATCTTGAAAATGTCTTTTGGGTGTGGTAGGAGCACCTTAAATTCTATATTCATCGATGCACCCGGAAAAAGTTTTCTAGATTAAAACAAAAATTAAATGAATCAACCAAATTTGCTCTATCCCTTTTTGAAATGTCTGAAGACTTTTAACATGTTTAAGTTATTGAGGTTTTCGAAATTTACGAAATTATGTTGCTAAATACGAAATTCATTTCTTAAACTCTTAAAATTTCCAATGTTAACAGAAATATAAGTCAACGAGACGGAAAGAAGGTTCTATAATACTGTACTATAACCTTCCTTTAATTCCGCCAAATATTGCATCAAGAAAAGTTGATGGTCTTCGTGCAGCAATAGGATATAGGAAAAAATGTACGATTCAAAGATGACACGGGAATATGCATGTCACTCCTGGGAAAGTGTAGATTGTGAAGAAAAATATTGAAAATAGGAGGAAACAGAAAGAAATTAAAACGAAAAAACAAGCGGACAAAACTCCGAAAAGCACTCAATACGATTAATTCAAAATTTGTCATACCTATGTATTCTGACGCGCTGATCACGAGTATGAGAGTGAAAATAACCGTAAATTTGATTTTTAAGGTCACATCTCCAAAATATAATAGAGATTTCATGTTTTTCGTTTACTTGAATCAATAATACAAATTTACAGACAAGTTTTTATTAAAAGTTGTGGATCTTTTAATAGCACACATTTCAGACTGAAATTGTTTATACCCTACGACTATTAGTGTTCGAGAAAATAGACGATAAATATGAAAAAATGCAGAAATACTGCAAAATGTTTAGCAAAATGTAGGCATTAATGCTAAAACCAATGGGGTTCTAGCAAAAGTAATATTTTCACGAAACATTAGTGGAACTGCAGTTACCGTGGGCTCACAAGATAACGCGCAAACCATCTTTGTGATCTGCTGCCTGTTTACATTTATTGTGTGTCAACACGGCCTCAAGAAGAAATGCTACAGTATAATTGTTATCGGGGGGGGGGGGGGGGGGGGGGGGGGGGGGGGGGTAGTTTTTCACTGTCCGGAAATTTACGGCAGAGAGTTCATTTATGTCAATGAAATCCGCAGTGGTGAATTTTTCACCCTCCTTGATGGGCTTTTCCATTTTATCGTATACAGTTTTTCTGCGCTTTTTGTAAAGTTAGTATGGCTAAGACTTGATAGCTTATATTCTACATTTCGCCTCGTTCTTTCCCTCACCCGTGATCTTTACCGTTTAAATATTTTTTGTTTTTTTCGGCTCATCCTTGGGTTGCTTGTGGTTAATATGTTTTCTGATGTTACGTGTCTTTCTTTTCAAGTACTTGACCGTTGCCTTCTGCATCGCGTTTCCCTATTGTTTTCTTCGTTCTCGACTCCTTACATGATAAAGACCTTGTGTTAATTACGGTCTCAGCCCTGGTGGGCGCAGATACTCAGATATTACTTCCGTGCTCCGTGAACGGTATTTCCCTATGCACTTTGTCACTTTATCGTTTCGCTAATGCCAGTAAAGCGGCAGGATATGACATCTACAAGTCCAACAAATAAGATATTTCCCCATTTTTTGTTGTAACAACGCACACGCTCCACAGTGGACACTTGCATTCATTGCAGTAGTATTGAACCACATGCACTCTGTCAGTCAAGCTCTATTCCGGTGGTAATTAGACAACCGTTTCAGCTTCTGCCTCGTCGACGGTATAGGTAGTTAAACAACTGCTAGTGACATGGTTTTACTTTCGAGTAAAACGAGTACAGATTAATAAGATTAATAAGAATAACAGACTAATGGTCAACTTTTTCATTTGGCTTTAAAAAGGTTTCTATTTTTCTGTTTTTGTATTTCAATTATCTTATTGTCTCCAAAGTGACACCTAGAATAAAAGATCTATTTCGATAAGTGATTACTGTCCGAACTAGTGCTGAAAGAACATCCTAATACTAATTATATTGGGAGAACACATTTTCGCTAGTTTAGTTCTTTATTAAAGCATATTCCGGATCAGAAGAATCAGCTAATTCCCCTCGGCAATCTCTATATCAAAGTTTTTGCTAGTTTCACTTCGTACTTCTAGTTTTCCTGTTTTTTTAATCATTATAGTAAGCTTTTTTTACACGCTTTTTTCTTTGAATGCCTCTCTTGCTAAAGTCAATTCTAAGCGATCTAATTTAAGTTATGATACAAAATTAACTTCTTCTGCGCTGGACTTTTACGCACGAAATCATTGCTCAAACACCTTCCAATCTTAAATTATATTTATAAAGAAATGATCATATTTTATTTTATTCTAAACTCTCATTGTACAATGTGCATATTCATTAAATTTCTTCAGTTGTTATTCTCAACCCAGTTTTCTAATAATTAAATTAGATTTTAAGGCAAGAGAACACATTTTAAATAAACATAATATAAGGTAAGTTATAAACTTCAGAACGTAACGGAATTCCCTGAATTCCCGTGAAGTTAAGGTATGTACGAGGGTGATGGCCGTAAAGGAGAGATGGCCAATTTAAAGAAATGCAAGAAACCCTCGCTTGATGTCACTAGTTATCTCACAGCTTGCTTCAATTCGTGCGTTAGAAAACGTGCACGCAAAATTATTTGCGAATTTCACACCAAAGATAAGTAAAATCTATTTGTTTTCTTTTGCCTAGTGTGAAAATTAGTTGAGGAGTTCATGCTACAAGTTTTGGTTGTATAGTTGTTAAAAAAATTCGCGATTTTAAGTGTTTTCGTAATGGCTTATGAGTGGAGCTTGAAAATAATCTCAAAATAAACACATGGATTCATAAATTTTATTTTGTGGCTGGTGTAGCCATCTCTATGGGAAATTTAAGAAGCTTGCTCTGACTTTTAATCATCAGTGCTTTTGCAATTTGATTTCACTTTCTTTTACATTGAATTATATCATATTGTTTGATGCTAAAGCAGCATTGTATACTTCTATGAATTTTTTGGTGTGTGCTTCAATGATTTCCTCAGAGTTTTGTGCGTGATTTTGGATTGGACGTGTGGCTTGTTCCCTTATTAGCTGAGCTACATGTTCATCTGCATCTTTTCTTGCTTGAGCTGCAGCTGTATAGACCATATGTAGTAAATCATGTGTTATTCCCGTAGTTGCAGCCGACGGTAGAGCCAGTGCTCGATCATCGTTATTTTTTGCATCCGTTTGTTTAGCTCTTGTTATAGTATTGCCCACACCCATCAACTCCATATTTTCAGGGCTCACTTTTTCAAATAGTTTATCGCGTCTGTCAAGTACCATATCCGGTTTTCCAGTTATATCTGTTATTTCTCTTATGTGATCATCACTTTTATATCCAATGATGATTTGACGCCTTTCGTATAAAATTGAACCTTCCATGAATCGAGGAAAATTGGCCAAATGCTTTCGTATAACATTTTTCTCGAATCGGGTTAGCTCACCATATCGTATTTCTTTGAGAGGAGGCAATCCAAAGACGTTGTAATAAGGAAATAGAGCTGTTAGTGGCGTCAGCTCCTCTGAATTGGATTCTGTAAGCAGAAATATAAAAAATAAGTGAATTTTAATGCTTTGAACAGGGAACAGAATTTTTTGGAAGAAACCTCAGTTTGAAGGGTTTCTTGAAGGCTCAGTGCCGGTCTTATAAAATTCATAATGGTACGGGTTCGATAAATTACTGAAAATTTCCATATATGTCCGGAAATTTAAAGACATCTTTAACTTGAATTTTGGGCAATGTATTGTAAGCTATCATAAATTACCTGTAATATGACCATGAATAACCAAACATTTTTTATAAATTTTCGGTAATTTAAAAATGTTTATAGTTGAATTTTTGGCACTTTATGGTAATTCAGCAAACTTACCTGTAAAATTAACATAAATGACCGGAAATTTCCATTAACTTTCGTAAATTTATAGACATTGAAAAAATGAATTTTAGACAATTTATAGTAAGTTACCATTAATGACCTGTAATGCTGCCATAAATGACCAAAAATTTCATAAAATTCCGGAAATTTATAAAAATGTTTAAAATTAAATTTTAGGTAGTTTACAGTAATTTACTGTATTAACCTGTAAAATTACCATAAATGACCAAAATTTCATAAATCTCCGGAAATTTATAAAAATGTTCCAAATAAAATTTTGGGTATTTCATAGCAATTTACTATATTTACCTGTAAAATTAACGTAAATCATGCTTGCTTTATTCGAAATCTAATATCAGCTGCATTCATGACTGTATTTCGAGAAATGTCAGAAATCATCCATTTGTTATCAAATGCTCAAAAATTTCCTCTTTTCTCCCTACATGATTAATATTCTATTTTAACCCAATTGTTTAATTTTTAGTTTTTTAAAATCATAAGCTTTCGGCAAAAAATATTTGTTTTCCACAACAACAAAAATTCTTAACAAAATTCATACATTTTAAACCAAATATGGCATGATGGAATTTTGAGTTAACGAATTAAGTTCCAATAGCAAACATACTCTATATAAAAATGCAGCAAACTAGTTCTACTTTTACCTGATTATTTCAATTTTCAACAAAAAAGATCCTTTTTAACAGACAATATTATTTCATACTGAAAAGCAAGTTTCCACATGGTATCTACCAAAATATTTGAGTTTTTAAACACAAAGGGTGAATTTTACAACTGCAATTAAGCTTCTACAAAAAAAAAAACTAATGTTCGCCAACATACATAAGTTTTTGCCAAAAAGTTAAATTTTCAACTAAAAAGAATACATTTTGTTCAAAAAATAGAATATTTCAATTTTGATTTCCAATAATTATGTAATTCCTAAGAAATAAGAAAAAAATCTGCCCGCTCGGCAGGCAGATTCTCATCGCGCGCTGCGCATGCTGCCCACAAGTTTTAGTGCGCCTAGGGCGCGCGACTGTTGGTTTTCGCGCTTCGCGCTCGATTATGTGTTTACCTCGCGCTACGAGCTCGATCTTTATATTTTCGCACATTCTTGAGCAAATTTTTTATTATTAGGACTCAAAACTTCCACCACTGTAATCGTGTGATTCCTAATTCTTTCGCAGTAAAAATTTGGGGGGTATATTTTGTTGCAGTTAAATTTATAACGATGTTAACTGTACCTCGGTAGGGATTTAGATTTCTCTCGAACTCAGGGTACGACGTACCGAGTATGTAGGGTATGAAATAGCCACAAGGTGGGGTACGAAAGGTCAAATGTTACTGTTTTGAAATTTTGGCAGCTGTTGTCAAGCATGCCATGGTCTTAGAAAAGTTAAAGGTATGCGGATTCCACTTTGTGCAATTAGGCTTTGGGGTATGATCATGATTGAAGTTACCAGGGGGGATTCCGATGCCCACAAATCTAGTTTGTCGAATCTCTCTTTCTAACGCATGAAAGTCTCGAATGTTTATTATATTTTTCAAGGCATTAGTTATTGCCCATAAAAGGTTAAATGCTCGAGTTATAAATATAAATTTGCGTATTTTGTTAGCGAGAAGTTCAAATCGAGGTTCTGTTACTTTCATGTGAATAATTACGCAACAAACAGTACGAGAATTAAATAAAAATTTACATATTGACAAGAAATAAATTATTATTTAAATTATATAGTTTTATAGCCCCTAAATAATTTTAGATTTAGTTCTCGTATTTCTAATTCTAATTCAAATAAATTTTTTTTTATTAATGAAGTTAAGATTCTTGTTATAAATAATAATAATAATGTTAAAATGGTATCATAATATTCAACTTTAATAATGAAGCAATGCTTTGAAAAATATGTCAAACTTTCTAGATTAATTAATAGTTTAAGATGTTGATTTTGTTTGTCTACTTGGTCATAATCAATATTATTAAAATATTGATTAATTTTTGAATATTGCGAAAAAAACGCTCTCTAGCTTCGCTGGGATATGAACCCAGGTCCTTCAGATTGCCGGTCTGATGCTCTACCAACTGAGCTGCGGAGAGACGAGAACACTTTCTTCACAATCTCCTTACAAGCAGAATGTCAACGTCATTCCTTATACTTGTAAGATTTTTCTTTCTAAACATGAAACACATTTTTTATTATTGGTGTAAGTTTTTTTACTTATATAATATATCGAATAACTTCATGCGTGGGAATTTAGTTAGAAGTCCTCAAGGACAGCTCCGATTTTGATACATATTTTTTAATTTAGTTTTTCTTATTATTTAAAGTTAGAAACCTTTTGCAGGGGGTAAACAAGTATTCTTATTGTTTAAACAATTGTAATGATATTTAAGTGTAAAAACATTTTGTTATACGATGTTCATAAAAAACTTTTTAATTTTGTATATATGCTTATTAAATATGTATTCTTATTAAGGTACGAATTATTCAAGATAAAAAGTTATATTGTGAACAAACGCGGATATCTCGAGTATTCGCAGTAGTGATTCTTGTGTCTTTTTAAATTGACACATAGCCTTACATAACCTAAAAATACACAGGAATAATTACTGCGCATGCCAGAGATATCCGCGTTTTGCCACCACTGACTGGGGCTGGGGAATGAGCTATCTCGCTCGCACAGCAACATGATTGGTATTTTCAATTTTGCTCCATAAATAGCTTTTTACTTGCGCATGCATGTAAACTATTTCACCTTCATTTAGAGAGGAGCGGTAAACAGCCAATCAGATCGCTGCGCGAGAGAGAAAAATTATCCCGCTATCTCAGAGTCTGTCTCTTTTATTTTGCCAATAACTCTGCGAATTTTCAAAGAAAGAGTGCATTTCTTGATAATTTCGACGTCGTTGATTTTCAAACGAGCTGTCGTTCAAGAAAATCTTGTGTAAATGTCCTGCCTAATCTAATCGACGGAGCATTAGAAAGAAAATTAGGCGATCTCACTTTTTATATTATTTAAAATCAGAAACCTTCTGGTGGGGGCAAACAATTATTTATATTGTTTAAGCAATATTTATGATATTTATTTAAAGAATTAAGTTTTGTCTCCATTTTGTTCTAAAATTCTCCTTATATAGTAATTTCAGAATGAAAAAAAATTGTTAAAATAAATTGTATGTCAATAATTATATATTTACATCGTAAAAATTTGCTGTGTGGGTCAAGAAAGATGTACGTGTTTGACACACTATTGCGTTATATTTTGTTAAAAATTCATCTTTTAAGGTATAAAATTAATCCATTTAGTAAAAATTTCAATATTGGGTTAAAATTTGAAGTACTTTGTTGAAAATGTATTGTTTGGTGCATGGCTTTAGTTGAAAATTGATATCTTTGGTTGACAATTTTTATTTTTTTTTTAAAGTCCATGACTTTTGTTTAATTGTTTATTTTTTTAATAAAAATTAAACTATTTCAGGTATAGATTCGTCACTTTAGTAAAAAATCCATCTATTTGATTAAAACTTAAAATATTTTTTTAAACATTCGGTTTTTTTGTAAAAAATCAATTTTTTGATTGAAAATTATAGCATTTCATTTTTTGGTAAAATTTATTTTTCTGAAATGATCTTTCCAGGTTGCGAAATTTTAGCTTATTATTTTTTTGCGTATCTTGCACAGCTTGACCAACAAATGGAATTTTTGGATTTTTCATTATTTTTGGTACAATCAAATTTTGAATTTTCAACTTTTCGATCAAATCAAAAAAGTTGTTATGATAAACTTGTAGGGCTTTCAAAAATCAACGTTTTTCTTCTGAATTTTTGTCATATCATGCGTTGTTTGGTCTAAAATGCTTATTTTAGTTCGTTTTGTTTTTGGTTGTGAAAACTCTATATCTAGGATATTTTTGTTTTTATAGACAAAAGTCACAAGCCCTTGTAGAAATTCAAATGGCGAACCAGTCTGTTTCCCGACCAGTTGACCCCACTTAAAGTCGGGGGGTGGTCGGGTCATCTGACTCTCCCCCGACCAGTAGCGTCACGGTAGAATAGTCTTGGGCTAGTCAGGTGACCCGATGTATCCTATTCGGGGCCTGATCGGGTACAAGTAGGGCTTATATGATAATATAATTGTTCCGAAGAAATTACACTGTAAAACATTTCTTGGGAAATTTTTTCTACAATTCTGTTCACGCTAATTTTCACACATTTTAGGGGATTTTTCCCAAAGCTTAGTAGAGAAAATTCTTCAAACATCCGTGTGAAATATTAACCAAACTCCCCAAAATTTGTGAAACATTTCCTAAGAGTTTGTAAAATACTCATTATTTACGGGAATACCCATAAACTTGTTAAAAATATTTAAAAGTACTAAAATTCACCCAAGATTTAATGGGGAACATTTCCTGCGTTACATAAATGCATACATTTATGTAACAAAAATTTCCCGAAATTTGTGGAATATTACTTTAAAAAAAAAACTTCAGCTGGAAGCAGCAATGGAAGAGCTTCGCTCTGAAGGAACCGTCATGTTGGTCACGATAGTCTCTGCTCCAGGTAATTATGCTTCGTTACGCGTGGACCAGTGATCCCAGATCTGAAACGAGATGTGGTCCAATACTATGACAGGGCTATGTCCGTGTGAATATAGTAGGAGACACTGTAAATGACTGAGTTGCGCTCGCAACCCATTTCTCCTCTTCTGAATTTGAAAACTCGAAGGTGCACGATTGCCGGTCGGAGCACTTCAGCGATTCTATTTATATATCTATCTGCTAACTGCTTTGAAATAAATTGAGGAGATTGAGATTTTAATATTTCCAGATTTAGATGCTGGCGTTTCTCATGATTTGAATAGATCGCGCGCCTCTTGATATGCGTATATTTTGAGATCATGTTATTTCAGGTATAAAATATAAATTATAAAAATATTAATACTATTATAATTAAAAATTTCTCATAAGGACAACCGCAGGATTTCGCCGGGAGCGGGTGCTAATCTGAAAAATTGCACCCGCTTCCAGCAAAATTGCGGTAAAATTTCAGCCATAACCACGTCTCACAACCGTGAGATAGGTGGTTGCAGTCTGTAAAGGAAACAATACGACGATCCAGCAAAAGCCTCGTGCACCCTAAGATCACGGATTGACCCAAGGACAACCGCCTTCTGCATTTTTCCCGGAAGTGTTCTAGCATATTGTTGACACGCAGGGATGCTTTTTAGGCTATTAGCAAGTGAAAGCTTGGCACCTCCAAGAGCGCTGATGATAAGGACCATCAGTTTAACAGAATATTCCGGGTACAATCGTTGCAACTCCCTTATAAGGTGTCGATACCTCTCTTTCTTTTCATTCTCCTTGGCTATGATGTTTTTGTCAGCTCGTGCCGAAAATTCGATAACGAACATGGTTCGCTTCTCGAGGTCAAGAGAACCATGTCAGGCCTCGAGTGAGAAACAGAAACAATTGTCGAGAATATAAAGTTCCAGTATATGCGGCACTTCCCATTCTCGACAATTGACTCAATTTCCCTAGGAGCATTTAGAGGAGCGATATTAAGGTGAATGCCGTAGTAGTGACAGGGATGGTAATAAAGTACTCTTAGTGCCGCATTGTGCCTTTGAATGTAGGTCGTTCCCGCTTGTGTTGAACAACTAGATAATATGTGAGCTAAATGCTCGGGGTGTGCATGGCACGCCCTGCAGCTATCATCGGGAATGTCTTGGCTCAAAATGTGGAGACGGTATGTTAAGGTGGAAATGACACCGTCTTGGCATGCAAAAATGAAACCCTCTGTACCAGACTTCAATCCGGCCGATTTAAGGAAAGCAAATGTTAGCTCACAAGACATTGACTGATCCTTCACATTTCTGTGGAAGATACCGTGCATCCTCTTATCGAGGAGCTGTTAACAAAAGTTTTTCTCTTGTGCTTTCTTAATCCGGGCTTTCAGGAGTGAGTACTCGAGATATATTAGATTTGATGCATTTTGCTCACCCCTAATACTGAAGTCAAGTCCGAGTGTTTCAGCAGCCTCCTCCGCTGCTTTGTACAGAAATGCTCCTTTGCCCACTTCCTCGTGATTCCTGACAATTTAAGAAGATTGTCTCTTCCATTTGCAACTCTATGTGCTGTACCCAGAATAATCTTGTTGTGAAGACGTTCAAGACTCAATATTCCGCGACCCCCTTGACGGCGTGAGATGTACAGTCGCGGAACGGAAGAATTAAGATGCATGCTTTTGCTCATATGTATAACGTTTCTTGTCCTGATATCAAGAGATCTCAGCTCGTTCTTCGTCCATGGAACTACTCCAAATGAATAGAGTAGTACCGGGACGGCAAGGATGTTCGTTGCAGATACTTTGTTCCTCGCCGACAGTTCGCAAGACCAAATCTGTCGGATGAGACGTTTGTATCTGCTTCGGAGAGTATCCTTTATAGTAGCACATCCTGAATGCGGCTCTGTGGCACGCCCAGGTATGTATAAGTCTTTCCAGCGCAAAGGTGTCGTATGGCGCTTCTATCAACGAGCTCAGGATCTTCAAGGATGCCATTAACTTTTCCTCGCTTCAAATAAACCTTGGCGCATTTGTATAACCCGAATTTCATTCCAATTTCCTTAGTATATCGTTCGACAATCCCCAGAGCTAGATGCAGTTGCTCTCTGTTTTTAGCATAGATCTTAAGATCGTCCATGTAAAATACATGAGTGCCTTGTACTTTCGACCTGCAGGTTTACCATGTAAGGCAAAAGAGGAGTGGGCTCATGGTGTCGCCCTGAGAGACACCTCTCTGAAACGTGACCTTGTTAGTTGTAACACGATTTTTGCCAGATGAGATAGTAAATCTGGTTTTCCAAAGCGGCATCAATCTCTCTATGCACCCAACTTTTTGCAGATGAACCTTTAAGATTTCCAAAAGACAGATGATAAGTCTATGGGATGTAGAATCGAAAGCTTTACGATAATCAATCCAGGTCATCGATAGGTCACGCTGGTAGAATGCTGCATCTTTGCAGACACTTCTATCGATGAGCAGGTTCTCCCGACATCCGACTACGCCTTTCTTTGAGCCTCGTTGTTCATACATTTCTTACCACACAGGTTCAATTGCCCGAACAATCCTATCATTTAGGATAGCTGTGAATATCTTATAAAGCGTGTTCAGACAAGTTATTGGCCTGTAGTTCTTCGGGTCAGCTAAGTTGCCTATTTTCGGCAGGAGTATTGTGCGCCCTTCCGACTTCAAATATGAGGTGAAAATGCGGGCCAAATGCTGATGGGTTGAAGAAAACTTCTTCCAGCAGAAGGTTTTGATACAATCTGGTCCCGTTGCGGAATAGTTCTTTATCCCTCTTAATACTTTTTTCACCTCCTCGGTAGTGATGGGTGGGCATTCTTTATCAGGTGTTATGAGAGCAACACATAAGTCCTTGAAGCTATTTATATTTTCTGAGGCTTCGTCCAGTCTATGCTGAGCTTCGTAGACCTCTCTCCAAAATACTTCGACCTCCTCTGGTTTGGGTGGGTGTTCGACAGTAACTGGAGGGTCTTGGAAGAGTCGAGATGGGTCAGAGAGAAACTGTTGATATTCTCTGACCCATCTCTCCCTCCGCTCTGGACTTCTCTTAGCGTCAGATAGTATATGTATTCTCTCAACAATATGCTGCCTGATGGTGAGCAGCTTTGACTTGTTAAGTGTGTGATAACGGGTCCGGAGTTCGCGTGCGAACTTTCGAACCTTGGCGGTAAAATTTCTGCATGGTTTTGCAGACGTTGCTGCGAAAAGTGCGATAGCTCCGGGTGTTTCTCGCACCACAGAGCATGCAGCCGTGCCATGTAACCCCGTTCGCGGGCAACACTCGCATCGTAGCAGTCTAGCAAGTCGTGATTCAGCTGCTCCGTTTACCCAAAGGTCACGAGATCCCGCCGATCCATCGCATTGAATCCATTTTCATTGGCTCCCCCAGCTCTAGATTTGTCGGCATTGTTGGCCGACCCATTGTCG
>NC_046657.1:143091540-143100818 GCF_010883055.1 Belonocnema kinseyi
GAGAAAAAAATTCTCTTTCATCACGACAACGCCCGAGTTCACACATGCTTCGTTTCAATGGCTAAAATTGAAGAACTAAAATTCGAATTGGTCGAAAACCCAACGTATTCATCAGATTTAGCCCCCAGTGACTTTTTCTTATTTCCAAACTTGAAAAAATGGCTCGGTGGACCGAGATTTCCAGACAACGAAGACGTAATTGCCTCTGTAAGTGCTTATTTTGAGGAACTTCCGAAAACGCACTTTTCTGAAGGATTAAAAAAACTTGAAAAGCGATTGACCAAGTGTATAGATCTCCAAGGAGATTATGTTGAAAAATAAAAAAAAAGTACCCAAAAAAAATTGTTTTTATACTTCATTCTAAGGACTTATTGAACTACCCTCGTACCATTCGTTTTGAAAATCTAACAAGTTTTCTATCTTTATCAACGAATTACGAATTTCTGAGAACGTTTTCGGACGAAAATGTTAACAATGCACACTGACGTGATACGGTGTCCCCCCACATAACAAGTATGCTGCAATATTTCAGCTTCAGGCCGTGTTGACATACAATATATTTGAACAGGGAGCAGATCACAAAGATGGCGTGCACGTTATCTCGTGAGCTCACAGTAGCTCCATCTGGCTGGCATAAGGAGCTGCAGATAACTTTAATCGCGTTCAGAGCGCTTTGCAGTTCATTCAGCCCAGATGTTATTTTTTTCAAACTTTGCGTTCTTAGAGCTAGCAGAAGCTACAATCAAGTTTTCTGAAGGCAACCAATCTCGACGCAACTAAAATATGTACGTCGTCCTCTCCTGCTTTTTCTATTTTAGAAGGTCAGCTATAACGGGAAATTTACACAAGAGACTTCGTATAGCAATGCTCCTTAGAGTGCGGTCTCGAGCCACGGACGACCTTACGCGAAAAACGACAATTTGAAGGTAAAGTTTTCACCCCTAAGTACTTTTTAAGAGACACCAACCACAAGATGGACGTTGTAGACTTTGCCATGCTATTTCCATCAACTGGTGCCGACAATTCAATTACGTAAATTATCTTTGTCCTTAGATCTTGGAGGATAATGTCAAGCTTTGTAGAACTGATACGTTATGTTTTAAAAAATGAAGAATTGCAGTAGATATTACACTGATCATTCTCCACAACAGACCCCAGTTGCCTCTGGGCGTATAGAAAGACGGACATTAGATCATTAAGATATAAATGCGGAAGATGGTAATATAAAACTTTTAGAGCTGAATTGTGTCTCCATGTACACGAAGCGTACATACCTTGGGCATCCACTAGGATCATGTCAAGTGTTTCTGGCTCTTGCTTGCATGTTTAGCCGTTGTTATCTCCTACAGGCACATTCCTTATGTGCTTGCGACAAAATAAGATGTCTATGACGCCTTCTTGATTGAAGGCGCTTGTCAGTATGCTATCTTAGTAGGAACGAATGTTTTACTTCTAGTGCACGACTTTTGAGCACTAAAGGTGTAAGTGATGCTAGGCTATGTGTAGTGCCGCTGAAATCCAATAGGAAATCAAACTCCTCTGATGCCCCGTCTCATTGAAATTCCATTTTAATGCGCCGAACGTGTAGTGCAGTATAGGAAAGGCCAGAATAATGGTCGTCTGGATCTTATTCTGCCCAGATAATTCGGAAGCCCAAATTTTTCAGAGAATTTTGCGATACTTTCTTTCGAGAGCCGTTTTCAGTACACGCACATTTTGGGTTTCCGCTTGCGGTATTCCGAGATATGCATATGTATCTCCATTACCCAGATGTTGAATGGCATTTCCACCTATGAAATTGAAGATCTTGATCTTCACGTGATAATGTTTTTCTGGTCTTCCTTTCTGTAGGTTGACTCAGGCACACTGGTCTAGTCTGAAGCTCACGCCAATTGCTTCAGAGTACCTATTTACCGTCGTTACGAGGATTTTAACGTCCTCTTTTAAAGAGGCAAAGAATTTAAGTCATCCTCGTATAAAGGGTGGTCCACCTTAATTTCTTTACTATTCAGTGGGCCAAATAGGTATCCAGAGCTCTGTCTCGAAGCACAATAGATGGAGACATGAGGAAGGTGCAGAAAAGTATCGGACTTAAAGAGTGCGCCACGAAATCATAAGAGCACTTTCATAAATCTCATTATTTTATATGCCCCACCAGACACTCAATGAGCTGGATAAGTAGCTCATGATTCGTGTTATCGAATGCCTTTCGGTAGTCCATCCAAGCTATGGACAGATTGCGTCGATACCTCATCAAATCCTGGGTATCACATCTGTCTATTAGCAGGTTCTCTCTGCAACTTGCTAGTCCTCTTTTGCATGCGCACTGTACAATTATTCCACTCTGTACTGAATTGATAGATGTTAATATCCTCTATTTGAAAATGCCAGTGAAGCTCTAAGTATGTTCGAAATATCAACAAATCGTTCAAACTAATTAAGAATATTCTGCGATGCAGCCTCTTCTGTTTGACACTCTAGAGTGTGGATTTGACTGTTATGACGTTTGATGTGAATCACCTGTGAATACTCCAACAGAATATAAAATAGTTGTCTCTTGACTAGCAAGAAAAAATTGTGGATCTTACTTGGTACTATCTAGAATATGAAACTGACCGTCCGTATTTTAATAGTCCAATTTATACTATGTTTGATTAAAAAGCAGTTTATTATTTATGAATTGAAAAGTTTTATTTAAAAGAATAATACTAAAATTACAGAATTACGAAAACTGAATTTCTTGATTATCTACATTTATAGACATTACATTTGTCTTTCCAACTTCTGATTTACAAATTTTATGTTTTGCAATTTAAAGCTATTTAGCTTTTGAACACCTTACACTGTATTCCATTTTAGTTTCAACACATCCCTACTAAAATAGTAGGTTTTTCGACGTACAAGATTAGTCACATTTTATGGATTTTCTGATGCTAAATACATAAAAAAGGTCTTTTTTCGTCTGCTGGGCCCAATATCATGCGGTGACGAAGAATCTGCACACATAAAAATACCCTAAAACTTCACTGAAAAAAATTTTATAATTCTGAAAACCAGAGTAGTCACATCCTATAGATTTCGTGTCGCTGAATCCAAATTCGAACTGGAATTCGAACTCAAAATTCCAAAAGCAGTTTTTATTCACTTCCTAACCGAAAAAACTTGTTTTCGTCTTGATTTTTTTTTGTGATGGAAAACATATTATCGAACAGTACAAGTTTATTCGGAAATTCTAACAGAGAATAAACATTTAGCGGTTAAAAGTATATAGAAATGGTCTACTTGAATCTTTTGCACTTATATCCAGGCGTTGAATTACCAAATTATGACGCATTATTTTACTTACCTCCAAAGATACCGAAAACGCAGGTTTTTCTTGGTAGCTACACATTCACCTAGGACATTCGAATGTATGCCAGGTGATGGTTTAGGTTTGTCGATTTCTTCATAGATATTACAGGCGAAAACAAAAGCCTTTCGAAGTATGATATTACGAAATAACATGGGAAATTCAAATTATGCATTTCTTTTAAAATACCTAATGCTTTTATCTTCCAACTATCTGTGTAATGGCCTTTACGTGATTTTCTTGCTTGACACGAACATCGTGTTGCAGGTTCGAGAAGAAAGCAGGTATGATCGTGACATTCCATTTTCCGTGATATCGCCGTTTCATCGTCTTTACGTCCTGATGAAATCTTTCTCCTTGTTCTTTATTGAAACGCTTCTGTGACGTTTGGGAAATTTTCTTCAAGATGCAGGTAGCATATACCCTATTTATTTAGAGCTTTTACCTATTGTTTTATCATGCCTAATTTAATGTAAAGTGGTGAAAGAAGAACTTCAAAGAATCAAATAATGGTCCCATCATGCGTTCTTAGACCAAGGTTCTAAAGATGACTCTGTCGACTGCCATTTTTCTTCTAATGATTACTCTGATCTCTAAGATCCCATTCGCAAAGAAAACATGGGTATTTTGTGTTTTCATTTTGTTGGCTTCATAATATTTTAATTTTTTTCATCCTTGCCAAATTTACAATTGTTTCCCGAGTATTTGAGTTTTTGTACTACTGTTTAAAAGATGGATTATCTCCTTCATATTAAGCCAGTGCGCGACATAAATAGGGCCATATACATTAGTATTACGTAATAACACAGATTTCAAGCTTCTTTTTTACGAATTTGTGGAGAGTCGCTACACATGAGGTTTATAACTACCAGATTTTAGTTTATTGATCAATCCTTTAACGTCGTGAGAATAAATAAATAAATGATCTTTATCTTGATAAAAATATTGTCGATATTCTTTTTCTCGTTGTCCATAAAAAGGAGCTTACTGTAGTTTCTCCTGCAACAATATGTTTTTACCACGATGCCAGATAATATACTCCATCTTTCGGGAAACCCAAATCTCGTTTAGGGTTGTTTACTTTCTCTTGAGAAATTTCCTTTTACTATTCCTTCATGTTATAAGAACTAGTCATCATTATCACTTGACTTACTGTCGCTATTAGTCTCACTTGCGGTTTCACTTTCAAATTTGTTTATTAAACCTTTTTCCATGTAAATTGGTTTTTTTCTAGACGACTTTTTTGTATTGATGGCTCGATCATAATTTACTTTATCAGATTTATGGAATACAGATGTGTATGTTGGTTTTTTTAAAAACTTGAAACGTTGTCGTAGCACACAGTCGATTAATTTCTGTTGTTCAATCTACTTACGCTAGCCATGCAGAAGTAAAAATTTTTGCGCCTCAGCGGTTTTTCCATATAAAGGGCAAGCGCATTTTTAATATTCTCTTGTCATTTTTTGCTCTTCGCAGCTTTCAATAACAAGAGCTGCATATTTTCTTCGGAACCGAACTACATTCTTCTTTGGAAATTTCGAAACCAAAGAGTTGTCGATACATATATTTCACACTCTGACAAGAGCTACGTATTTTCCTCTGAACCCAACTACTTCCTTGTTTGGAAATTTCGACACAAAAGAGTTGTCAATACATATATTTGATATTCTGACTTACGTTCCCGCGGTTTTTGGCTATTTCATATCTGCTACAAACATTAAGGAAGATGTTGACGTTTTTATCGTCCCATCCTCACCAGTCGCCGATAGAAGGTTTTCGAGGCCTTACATTGCTTAATTTGTTTTTCCAACGTTATTGCATGATATCATACGTGTCGTCTTTTTCTCATCATTTTCAACCATGGTTTAAGCATGCGCGCAACTAACATCATGCTTCTAGAGGGGTCATCCGATAAGTCGAAATTCCAGAAATTTTCCGCCCCTACAGCTCCGAAGGTGGAAAGTTGTCGGAGTTGAACTGCAAATGCAAAAGCTGCAAAAATAAAAATTAGACTTTTCTAATCTATCGAAAAGTTTTGTTTCTTTTTCGTCAATTTTTAAGGTCTCGCTACACCCCCCACCTCCCATAAACAATCTAGTCAAGCGGCCCAAAATCCACAGAGTGTGACTACCCTTCTCCGCAAGACAACCTAATTTTTCTTTTGGAGCTGTGTAATTAAGATTTTCTTTCGTATCTTGGTGCCTGATTATGTATTTTGACTAGAGTTTGACCATACAAGAACGTGTCACTTCTACTCAGGGCCATAATAGACATTTTTATAGATAATTTTCTACACGGGGTATTCAAGGTCGATCAAGTATTAAGCGGAAATTTTCTTATCGTCCCCCTTTTCTTTTTACTAATATCAGGTTTTCAAAGGAAAAGGTAAAAGGAAAACATTTACTCTAACGTATTATTTTTTTGAATCCGTCCGTCATTTTAAGAGTATAATGCCTGACATTTAAATATTTACATAAATACTCTCAATTAGAAAGCTTTTTAAATTCTGCCTTAAATGTGACCCTGGTAGTAATAAGGCTATATTGGTATTGAATTATCACTTTAGGAAGCTAATAAAAAAATACCGATTTTTTATAAAATTTATACATTAACTGTTAACAGGAGATTGGCAAATAAATGTCATAAATTACATTTCCTAGGTCATAACAATTGCTAAAGTTAAAATGTAAAATTTCTCGAAAATAGAAATTTTATTGCAAAATTTATTAATATTTCAATGGTATTTTAATAAATATTTTTGCTCATATTCTGAATAGTGCTAACACCTCTTAAAAATAAGGCTAATTTTCAATAAGGTGTGTGGTCCGATATTGTCCGGCAGTATAGCGCACGTAAAATTTTACTTAAACCAGCTTCTCCTGTCAAAATGACAATTGAATAACAACTACTACGTGGTTTACTTCAACTTAGGCTTCCCTATGACTGGAATGAATTTGAAAAGACTAGCCCAAATGATAAGATTCCACCTCAGCGAGACATAATGAAAATATGTTAACTTATCATCTGTCTCTTGGAAAACTTAAAGGTTCTTAGGCACATCGTGAGGTGTGTAGAGAGATTGATGCCGCTTTTGAAACACAGATTTACTATTAGTTCAGGCATTAGGTCGGAAAAAAGTGGAAATTCAATAATAAATCCTACTTGTAATGTTTTTAATGAGAAAGTTTCGTTTTGGGGTCCTTTTTGACATATCGAAAATTCTAGAAAAGATCAGTTGCCAAACCTGGTTTTTTTTAAAACAGTTCCAAAAGATACTTTTGCGTGGATGAACAAATTTTGATTGAAAAAAATTAGCTAACTTTTATTGGTTTCGAGTTATGATACATTGAAAAAACTCCATTTTTTTATTTTCGGCGAAAAATCACAAAGTTTCAAAAAACACTGTGTATCTTTGCTAATAATTACTGCACGGAAAAGTACGAGTATTCTACAGGTGAGTGAAACTGGACTCAATTTCCTGTAATTACAAAAAAAGAACAATATCCTACCTGTGATATATTGGTCATGAGTCATGAGCTCTTCAATTGGGCCATTTTAGCCTGTTTTTACGGGCAAAAAAGTGGACTTCAATTTTTTTCAAATAAATCCTGTCAAGTTCGCTTTACGTTGATTGTGCCAGCGGATGAAATAGAGTCTACCGATATCTGCGTATATCTAAAAAAAGTCCTTTAGACCTATAATTTTGAGAATTGCAAGGTTTCAAAAATTTCATTTTTTTTGTATTTTTGACTGAAATCGAAGAAGTTGCGTTTTTGCAAAATACCTCATTTCCTGCGAATCCCACCACAAAGTTCCTAGTGAATAAATTAAAGAAGAGCCAATTTGGCGTAAGATCGAAAAAAGTTTCCTAGCCCAAATAGGTCACAAGATATAACCTTGGAAATTGAACTCTTCATGCATAGAGACACCTGAGCGTACCGTATTGTAGAACTACGGTCATATTTCGGAATTTTTGTCACAAATAAGACTATATGATTCATTTATCACGTATAAGATGTATTGTGACATTGATAAATAAATAATTGTTCATAAGAAAAGCTTGATAAGACTACTTATGTTTACTTTTTGGCCATTTTTTACATTTTTGTGGCAAACAAGTAATCGTAGTTGATTAAAAATGTATAATATGTATTTTATCCATGAGCAAATATTTTCATTCATAATGTCAAATTCCACGTTTTGAGACCCCCTGAATCCGAAAAACAGGTTTTTACGAATGTGTCTGTCTGTATGTCTATATATCTGTATGTATTCCTGTCTGTCTGTAAAAACGATAACTTTTGAAAAAATTAATCTATTAGATTGCAACTAATGTATGCCTGTCTGTCTGTCTGTAAACACGATAACTTTTGAAAAAATTAATCTATTAGATTTAACAATTTAACCCCATGACTTTTTTTGGAAAATTGAAAATTACTAGAGTTATGGAATTCTCAAAATCCAGAAAAACAAAACTAAAACGAACGATACGAAAAAAAGTCTAAAAAAGAAAAACGTTGCTTTTTAAAAGCCTTACAAGATTATGATTAAAACTTTTTCAATTTGGTCAAAAAGTTGAAAATTCAAAATTTGATCGTACAAAAAAATTTTTCAACCACATTTTTCAAAACAACAAAATTATCAGAGTTAGAGCATTTTCAAAATCCAAAAAAAAGCTAAAATGAACATTTTAAGCCAAACAAGGCATGATATGAAAAAAAAACTCAAAAGAAGAGAAACTTTGCTTTTTGAAAGCCCTACAGTACGATGATAACAACTTTTTTAATTTGGTCGAAAATTGAACACTACTAAATTTGATCGTACCAAAAATAATGAAAAATCTAAAAATTCCATTTTTTGGTCAAACTATGCAAGATACGAAAAAAATGAAAAAGATCAAATCGCACACCCCGAAAACAACTACTAATTAAGAATAAGTCACTTTTCGATATAAGCTACGAGAAAAAATGAAATAAAACTTGTTCATCCAAAAAAGAGCTATAATTTTTGATAGCACAGTTAGATTTTGCTTTGGTCGTAAAAAATAACATTCTAAATGAAAATATTTAATTTGTTTGAAAAAACGACATAAGGTATGAACTTAAATTACGAGACAAAAGTTGTTCGCCTAAAAAGATTTATATATTTATTATTAATCATTTTTAGATAGGACAAGTAGATTTTTTTCAATCGTAAAAAATAAAATTAAAAATAAGAAAATTAAATTTGTGAAAAAAGGACAGAAAAGACGAAAGGGGACATAGGCTCCTATATAGGACCCTATATAGGTTCCTCTATTAGACCATATGCAGATGCGCATTTGTTTATATAATTTGTTTATAAAATAAGCAAATTATAGTAGCAAACAAATTTTCATGATAATGTATCATTTTGCCGATAAAATCAGGCAAATGCAACTTACAAATATACTTTTCAAGCAAACAATTCATGATGTTGACATTATTGTTCATATAATTTGTTTGTAACAATTATATTCAAAAACCCACTAATTATTTATTTTGCTTAGATTCTTTAACATATATTTTCATGAAGAACGAAATTAACTTAATTCTTTATTTACAGATAAAAAATAATAAGTGAAAAATGACTTATTTTGTCGCTTTGTTTCTGTAAAAAACGGAAAATAATAAAAATTTACAAATCTAATCCATAAATGTTCTTGCGAAACTATCGCTGATTATTTCTATTGAAGAAAATTAAAAATCGGTCAAGAATTGCAGGCTGTAGGTGATTTTGAATAGTAAATTCCTGATCCAGCCCACTGTGCGCTGGGTGCTACGGCACTTCTCCACTACCGGTCTCTAGAACTTGACGTGTGTGTGTTTGGTGCGGCCAAGCAAAATAGCGACGCGGTTGATTTGTTAACCTAGGGGCCATCCATAAATTACGTAACGCAATTTCCCGACCA
>NC_046657.1:143100918-143107050 GCF_010883055.1 Belonocnema kinseyi
GTTACGTAATTTATGGATGGCCCCCTAGGGTGACCATCGTTCCGGATTTCCCCGGAATTGTCCTCCTTTTAGTCCTTGTGTGAGTTGTCCTGCAGGATTTTTTACTTTGTCCGGTTTTTGTCCGAATTTTTCCATTCATACATTTTTATTTTTCAATCAACTTTTGGATCTTTTTTATACAATATTATAATCCAATACCATCTAACGATTTCTGCGTCAATTTACAAGATGAAGTACTACAAAACATTCCTACTATACGGAAAATATTTATATGTGCATTTGTGTATTAATTAGAATGCATCACGGTTAAAAACAATATTAGATGTTCATAAAATTTAATAAAACAGTTAATTTAAAAAATACGCTTGAAAAATATCTTTTGTATATAATTCTTTGTATTCTGCTATGCCCAACTTTTTCTCGTTCTCCAACTACTTTGTTCTACTTTGTATTTTTTTCTTCAAATTTTTTTGGTCCTATGCACCTTGTCGTCTTTTTCAAACTTTTTTGTCCTACTTTGTCCTCATCTTTCAAAGCTTTTTGTCCTACTTTTTGAAAATTCATTATGGTCACCCTATGTTAACCCGTTCTTCGACTAATAAAGAATTGCCTAAGTAATATTGATTGCTGTGTTTCATTATTCTTGTGTGACGAGTTGATTGTTGATCTAAGGCAAATGGAAACTCATTATTCAATTGTCTAAGTGAATTCCTATAACGGAAATTCTGCGCATTTATTTCCATCTTGATAGCTTATATTTCTGTTTTCATTTAGGAATTTTAGAATTGGAAAACTGAATTTCGTTTTCAGCAACCTAATTGGGTACAGGAACAGCGCAATTTTTCTTAGTCATTTAATTTTTGTTTCAATCTAGGACACTTTTTTCTGCATGTTTCGATGAATTTCTTCATGTCATTCTTTTACCAAATATATAACAGAATGTTGTGACGGAAAGAAATAAACTAAACTTCTATCCAGTTAATACTTTAAATCCGTGATACGTGCGGAATAGGAACCTACAGATGCTTTTCTCCATTCACAAGATGCGTATGTGACATTTTCAAGATCATTATAGCATTGTTTAAATTGCCGCGAAGGTTATCTAGGACTGGAATGCGTTCGCACCAACGTTATATTTAAGGCAACATTTGATGGTAGTTTCTTCTTCACTTCCGCTTTTTACGAATTTTCTTGTAAATTAGAATCATCTGTAATAAAAAATGAAGATCGCCACCGGCTCCTTTTTCGTCGCTCTGGCCGTCTTCCTCAATTTTAATGGTAAATATTTAATTTTATAATACAATATCTGTACTTTTAAGTAATTTCTATAATAAAATCTCAATTTTATCCCAGCTGGAAATTTTCTTCTGAAATTACACTTGGCAATTCAGTTGTTCAAAAACAGTCTCATATTGGAGTATCCCTTACGGCTTCCGAGATATTTAGATTTTAGGAAGAAGTTCTAATTTCACGTGTAGTGTTTCGAAATACACATTAAAACCGGTACACATTAATTTCTCTGCGGAAGCAAAATATATCCCGAATTTTTCTTCTTAAAAGGTTTGCCTAAAAGTTTTAATGTAATACTGAAGCCCTACAATCTTTTGAGTATGTGCATATATTGCTAATTTCAAGAAAGTCAGAACGAAAAAGATTTTTTAACGCGTTTGATTGCATTTACCCTTCCGGTTAAAACATACTTTTTCAAGCGGTTGCGCTTGCGTATGTTGATTAGAACTTAAAGTTAGAATTAACTTGTAAACCATTACTAAATGACCATGAACTACTGATAAATTATCACAATTACCGTAAATGACAAAAATGTTGGAATTTTTTCATGCCTCAAATTTTCGATCGTTTAATAATTTTCTTTTGAAAGTTATTGTTATTCTTCCGAAAATCTTCGGATTGCTTTAATTTCGGGACATTTATAAATTGACTGAAGATTTTTCGTTACTTCTGATATTCCAAAATTATCCAAAGTTGGGGAATTTTTTGAAAATTTCAGAATTGGGGATTTTTATTAATATTGCCATGAATTACCAAACTCATTATTATTATTTATTTGATTCGGGAAATTTTTAAATAGCTTAAATTGCCAGTAATTCAGATATTCACTAAAAGATCGGGGGAAATTCCCTCAAATTTAGAAAATTATTTAATACCTACAATTTTTAAGGAAATTTCCCTAAGCTCGGGGTAATTTATACGAAAATTTTGGAATATTCCCTACAATTTTGGGAATTTAGGGATTCCCACTAAATTTAGTTGAAAAGTGCCCGCCGCAAGTCATAAGACTCTAAATTGTATTGATGCTTATTTTTAAACTGATCTGAAAGGTTTGTCATATGTAAATAATGTCTAATCCTTCAGGTAGTTGAAATTGAAAAGAGCTATTTTTGTATTAATCAGTGAAGAGTAGTATACTAGTAGTAAACTATTCAGCACGGTGCAGTTCAGATTTCGCTACCACCTTCATTTCAGTCTTGCGGTTCTGAACTGGTAGCTTTAAAAAAAATCCGCATGGGCGCGATGTGCCGCCTCTCGCGCAACAGAAATGACGCGTCGAGTGTTTAAGACAGCAGTCCACACCAGTGATCCCAGATCTGAAACGAGATGTGGTCCAATACT
Source organism: Belonocnema kinseyi (assembly GCF_010883055.1). Lineage (NCBI taxonomy): Eukaryota > Metazoa > Arthropoda > Insecta > Hymenoptera > Cynipidae > Belonocnema > Belonocnema kinseyi. The sequence continues at coordinate 143,103,550 of NC_046657.1, forward strand.
ATGACAGGGCAATGTGCGTGTGAATATACTAGGAGACGCTGTAAATGACTGAGTTGCGCGCGCAAACCAATCCTTCTCTTCTTAATTTGAAAACTCGAAGGTGCACGATTGCCGGTCGGAGCACTTCGGCGATTCTATTTATATATCTATTTGCTAACCGCTTTGAAATAAATTCAGGAGATTGAGATTTCAATATTTCCAGATTTCGATGCTGGCGTTTCTCATGATTTGAATAGATCGCGCGCCCCTTGATATGCGTATATTTTGAGGTTATGTTATTCCATGTATAAAATATAAATTATATAAATAGTAATACTATTATATATATAAATATATGTGTTTACTAATGATGATAATATTATAATTATGTTATATTATAATAGTCTTATTTATATCTTGATCCGCATTTGAAAGAAATTAACGAAATTGGCGATTTTGGAATTCATCTCGTTTGCATAAAAACTCAATTATTTGATTGAAAAATTAATTATTTTGTTGAAAATGTAACTATTTTGTCAAAAAGGTCCTCTTTTCTATCAAAAGTTCAACTACTTTTTTAAAAATTTTATTTTTTTTGTTTGAAGGTTCATCTATTTCGTTGAAAATAGATTTTTGAAACTGGCTATCAATACCACTTTTGGTTAAGAAATCATGTGTTTTGTTAAAAGGTTGTCCTTCTTTGCAGGAAATTAAATTGTTTTATGGAAAATTTATACTTTTTGATTAAAAATTACATTTTTCGGTTGAATTATCAACTATAAATATGTTTTGGTTGTAAAGTCGCTCTGTTGTAAATGCAACTATATTGTTAAAAATTATAATAGTAATTTTTGGGTGGAAATACTCTTTTTGTTTTTAAAATTAAACAATTTCGTTGAAAGTTCATGTCTTTTGTTGGAAATTGACCTTGCTTAGTAGAAATGTTATCTTTTTGGTTGAAAATCTATCATTTTTGATCAAAAATGCAATTGTTTGGTTAAAATATGAACTGTACATCTTATTGGGTTTGAAAGTCGATTATTTCACTAAGAGTTGAACTACTTTGTAAAAAAAATACGTTTTTTTAACAAGGTTTTTTAATTATGGTAGAAAATTTAACTATTTGGTTGAAAGTTTAACTCTTTCATTGAAAACTCATATTTTTCGCTTAAAAAATTCAACTTTTTGTAGATGATTCGTCTTTTTTACTTTAAAATTAAATAATTTCTTTAAAAATTCATGTATTTTGTTTAAGATTTGTCCTTTTTTGTAGATCATCAATGTTCTTGGTCGAAAATTCATTAGATTGGTTGAAAATTTAAAAAGTTTGTTTAAAATTACTTTTTCTGTTAAAAATTATTTATCTTTATCTGAAAATGTAACTATTATATGATTGATTAAAAATTAATCGTATATACTGGTTAAGTTGGAAAATCGTTTTTTTTTATAGAACATTAATCTTCTTGGTCAAAAATTCACCTTTAGCCTTGAAAATTTAACAATTTTATTGAAAATTTGTTTTTTTTTCTTGTTCAATTCAATTTGTTAGCACAGTTTTTATCTGGAAATTGTACTATTCCATTTTTGGTTGAAACTTTATCCTGTAGATTTTATTAGTTAAAACACGAATTATTTGATAGAAAATTAATTTGTTTTGTTGAAAAGTAAACTTTTGTTTTGAAAATTGATTTATTGTGTTAATTCGATTTTTTTCCTAAAACTAAAAAAACTGTTAACTCACCTGTTTTTGAGAACAATTTTTCTGTTTGGATGAGTTCAACAGTTTCTAATCAAATATGTAAGACCTTTTTATGAAGATTCATAATTTTAAATGAAAATCCTTCGTTAAAAATTTAAGGATTTGGTTGAAACTTCGTTTTTCTTTTTAGTTGAAAATGAAACTGTTTTGTTACACCGTTCGATTTTTAAAATTGTCAATTCGTAAATAAGACTTTTGAGTTTGGATTTATAAATAAAAATTTAAGAATTAATAATATAAAGCGACTTAAAATCTCAGTCAATAAGAATTCTTTTTAGATTGTCGAATTTCAGAGCCAAAAAGATGATTTTTTTACAAAAGAGTGTAAACTTATTTTTAAACGGAATAGTTCATTTTGATCAATAAAAATGGATTAATTACAATTCTTTTTTAATTGGAAACTTTTTAAATTATAAATTGAATTGGTTTATTTTAAGTCGCTTTATATTATTAATTTCTACATTTTTATTTATAAATCTAAACTAAAAAGTCTTATTTACGAATTGACAATTTTAAAAACCGAACGGTGTAACAAAACAGTTTCATTTTCAACTAAAAAAAAAACGAAGTTTCAACAAAATCCTTAAATTTTTAACGAAGGAGATGAATTGTTGAACTCATCCAAACAGAAAATTTTTCACAAAACAGTTGAGTTTTCAGTTTTTTTAATTTTAGGAAAAAAATCGAATTAACACAATAAATCAATTTTCAATCCAAAAGTTTACTTTTCAACAAAATAAATTAATTTTCTATCAAATAATTGGTGATTTAACTAACAAAATGTACAGAATAATGTTTCAACCAAAAATGGAATAGTACAATTTCCAGATAAAAACTGTGCTAACAAATTGAATTGAACAAGAAAAGAAAACGAATTTTCAATAAAATTGTTAAATTTTCAAGGCTAAAGGTGAATTTTTGACCAAGAAGATTAATGTTCTATAAAAAAAACGATTTTCCAACTTAACCAGTATATACGATTAATTTTTAATCAATCATATAATAGTTACATTTTCAGATAAAGATAAATATTTTTTAACAGAAAAAATGAATTTTAAACAAAGTTGTTAAATTTTCAACCAATCAGATGAATTTTCGACCAAGAAAATTGATGATCTACAAAAAAAGACAAGTCTTAAACAAAACACATGAATTTTTAAAGAAATTATTTAATTTTAAAGTAAAAAAGACGAATTATTTACAAAAAGTTGAATTTTTTAAGTGAAAAATATGAGTTTTCAATTAAAGAGTTAAACTTTCAACCAAACAGTTAAATTTTCAATCATAATTAAAAAACCTTGTTAAAAAAACGTATTTTTTTTACAAAGTAGTTCAACTCTTAGTGAAATAATCGACTTTTAAACCCAAGAAGATGTACAGTTGATATTTTAACCAAACAATTGCATTTTTGACCAAAAATGATACATTTTCAACCAAAAGATTAAATTTCTACTGAAGAAGGTCAATTTCCAACGAAAGACATGAACTTTCAACGAAATGGTTTAATTTTAAAAACAAAAAGATTATTTCCACCCAAAAATTATGATTTTAATTTTTAACAATATGCAGCTATCATCGGGAATGTCTTGGCTCAAAATGTGCCGACGGTATGTTAAGGTGGAAATGACACCGTCTTGGCATGCAAAAATGAAACCCTCTGCACCAGACTTCAATCCGGGCGATTTACGGAAAGCAAACGTTAGCTCACAAGACATTGACTGATCCTTCACATTTCTGTGGAAGATACCGTGCATCCTCTTATC
>NC_046657.1:143107150-143111449 GCF_010883055.1 Belonocnema kinseyi
ACAGTAGTAGAAACAATCTACTGCGCATGTACGAAACTTGACTCCCTTGAAACGACAAATAGGGTTCTGAAACTTTTGGTAGCAGGAATCGGTGAGTTCACTGTTCTAAGCATTTAAATTCACTTTTTTTTATATTTCTGCTTACAGAATCAAATTCAGAGGAGCTGGCGAACCTACCAGCTCTATTTCCTTATTTCAAATTCTTTGGAATGCCTCCTGTCAAGGAAATATCATATACGGCGCTATTAAGAGAAGAAAAAGAAGTTCTACGACAGAGGTCGGCCCACTCGCCTCGATTCATCGAAGGTTCAATCTTATACGAAAGGCGTTATATCATCGTTGGGTTTAAAAGTGGTGATCACATAAGACCAGTAACAGATCGGTATGGTAGATTGGAACTGGTATTTGACAGACGTGATCAGAAATTTGAAAGAGTGAGGCCTGGAAATATGGAGTTGTTGGGTGTGGACAATCTTATAACAATAGCTAAACAAAATGATGCGAATAACAACGCCCGTCGAGCACTGGTTCGACCCACGGCTGCAACCGAAGATATAACACCTGGATTACTACAAATAGTTTATAGAGCAGAAAGTAGGGCAAGAGAGCGTGCAGATGGGCATGTACGTCAGCTAATAACCCAACAAGCCCATCGTCAAATCCAAAATCTTGCACAAAACTCTCAAGAAATCTTTAATGCACACCGTCAAAAATTCATAGAAGAATACAATGCTGCTTTAATATTAGCAAAACTCCTATAATTCAATTTAAAAGAATTTGAAATCAAAGTGCAATATCACTGGCGATCCAAAGTCGGAACAGAAGTCGACCTAAAATATATTCTCGGTCGGTCAAACAAAAATCTATCCCGAGTTGAAACATAACCCCTACTTTGAAACTTTAACTTCTACTTTATCAGACTCTGGTGGATGTAAATTAGGTTCCAAATAATCAGCGATTTCATATAATAAAATATAATAAATAATAAATAAAATATAAATAAAAAACAATGAAAAATATAATAATAAAAAAATATATATATTTGTATCGACAAAATCGGTTTTTGGTACGACAATTGAGCTACGAGTAACCACAGCCTTAAGTTAATATTAGCAATGTCTCTGGATATAAATATTTTAATATATAAATAAATAATAACGATGTTTTCACATTGTAGTCAAAAACTTGTTTCAAATGACTGAAAACAGTAGAAAATTTGATATATTTGTTATCGTTATTATTAAAAATTATAATTAACTTAAAACAGTTGGCCACCATTACCAATATTTACCCAATTTAGTCTAAAGAGAAGAATTTGTATGTTTGTTGGTTTTTTTTGTTAGTCAGTAACAATTTTTTGTTTATATTTAAATAAGATGTATAATAAAAATAATTATGAGCATTAAGGGAGACGTTTAACAACGTCACATCTGCTTCTATTAGTATTAACAATTTTCATTCATAGATTCTGGACTTTGAGTATACCACCCCACCACTAATGTTATTATTAGGACTTCAAATCGTTATGATGTAATTAGTTTCTTGATTGTTTCCATTCATTCTCTAAATAAATATCCGCTACAAAAAATTTATTGAACGTTTTTTTTCAATTAAAACTACCTGAAAAATCTTTAATTTTTTAAAAGTTTTATTGGGATATGCTGAGATATTAAAAGCTTTTAATAAGATACCTAAATGCGTTTTTCGTAATATCAAAATGTTAAAAAAAACTTAAAAATTTTCGAGAGATATCTAAGAATATGATCATATTTAATGAAACTTCGCCAGAAATAAGGGATTTCAAAGGATTTTCAAGAAAGTGTAATGTTTCCAGAGATATAACTTACCTTACATATTTTTTAAATTTACAATGTGGTCCCTTGTCTTCGAATTGGATTTAAAAATTATGAAACTGGGATGAGAATAAGTACTGACGAAATTAATAAATATGCACATTGCACAAGAAGAGTTTACAATAAAATAAAATATGATCATTTGTTTATAATATAATTTAAGATTAAAAGGTGTTTGAGAAATGCTTTCGTGCAACCAAAGAAAATAGTCCGTAAAAAAACTTACTATAATGCTAAAAAACAGAAAAACTAGAAGCGCAAACTAAAGCCAGATACAACTTTAATGTTGATATTACCGAGGGGGAATTATCTGATTCTTCTGATCCGAGATATGTTTTACCAAAAAAAACCAATCTAGCAAGAAAGTTTTCTTCAAATATTAGTAATATAAAGATGTTTGTACTCTAGTTTGCGCTAGCTTGAACAGTTTTTACTGGTAGAAATAGAACTTTCATTCTTGGTGCCACTTTGGAGTCTTGTGAGATAATGTTTCCTTTCCTTAAATCGCCCGGATTGAAGTCTGGTACGGAGGGTTTCATTTTTGCATGCCAAGACGGTGTCATTTCCACCTTAACATACCGTCGCCACATTTTGAGCCAAGACATTCCCGATGATAGCTGCAGGGCGTCCCATGCTCCAGTTATCTAAGCAATACTAGTTATGGTATTCCAATTCGATTTTCAGGAGCAGAACACAGAGCTAGATGGATGGTAATAGTTCATTACGTGGTAAGGGCTGCACAAGGAGACGTAGCTCCAGAGTATAGCCCACATCAAAAACACTAAGGTATATAATAAGAGGTTTGGAAACTCTACGCGGTTTGTAAAGTATATTAGTATCGTACCCTCATACCTGATCCTGATTTTACTGCAGACCTAGAAAAATTTAAACTACCAAATACTTCTAATAATGCGGTGGATTGTGGTGTTGCTCTTGCTCTTAGATTCAACTCGTCCGCTGAGCAACAATAGGGATAATACCAATGTCTACTCCAAATAGTAGATTATCACAATAATTAATTTCCTTCCGCGATAAGAACAGAATAATGCGGAATTCAGAAATTATGCAGAGCGCCGTTACACAAAACGGACAGTAAAAACCTTGTTAACATGTTAAAACTCAGAAAACTTGTGGTAAAGAGGAATATTTTTCAAAGTTGATCCCCTTGAATGAATCTGACAAAACATTGGGCACCACCCAAAGGGAACGTCAAGGCATCGATCAAGACGATGTATTCATTCTTGTTGGATCGTTTCGAATAGATCTGGAGCTGCAAAAGAATGATGAAATTTCCTTAAATCAGTCTTTGCTGAACAGAAGGTATTGATCTTCAGGTAACTGTCTCAACTAAGATGACATCATTGGGTGAAGCGTAGTCAGTTGTAGTAAATATTTGATTCTTGTAATATTTTCGGTGAAGCTGAAAAATGTTGTTAATTGAACCTTTTCTCCCGGGCTGTTTTTAAATGTTACGCGTTGGAAAAAATTGTACGCAACAGGAAGTAAAATCATTTATTCAAAGGATTATATAAGAAGCAATCTTTGAAACCCAGAAGACAGCACTAGTCACTTCATTGCTTATCATAAAGAAAAAATATTGCCTTTTCTCTGTTACATAAATAGAGGGTCCCCCAAATTTTAGAACCAATCAATGCATTCAATGCCAATGTAATGCAATCAATGCCAATGGATGTTCCCGCGCTAATGTCCTGACAATACTTAAAATTTCCTTTAATGACCGTGGTGTCTATACTGGCTTTAGCGAAACGTCACAGTGGCAAAGTGCATAAGGAAATATGTACCGTTCGTCCGACAGCGGAGCGAAAACGCTCGTTTTCGCTTCATTGGGGGCCAAAGCAAACGATTCCACGCCTTTAAGGAGGGGGGCTGATACATGACAAAATGGGGCTCTGCCCCAGGCAACCCCCACTTGCTTTCCCTAAACTCCCTTTTGTCCATATAGACTCAAAATTTCCATTCCAGTTCATACTGATCCTTTAACCAGTCATTTCAAATGGCCGACCAGGACCAATAGAGACGAGGCAGCACTTCTGAAATACTAAGACTTCGATACACATCTAGTAAAACCTTTCTGTTGGTCCCTCTTACTGTCATCTTAAAAAAAAAATTATCTACGCCGAATAAGCCGCACCATTAAAATAATATAGACATAAGGCATGTCTTACTTGACAAGTATCCTGATAAACGAACTCTCTGCCGCAAATTTCTGGACAGTGAAAAACTGCCTACTAGCGGATTCCTTCTTCAAGCAGCTGTTGTGTCACAGGTTGGTAAAGTATACGTACAGTCAGCGATAAGTCGACGACCAGGTAAACTACGAGGATAGTTCAATAAGTCCTTAGAATGACCAACAAATGGCGCGCGAATCGCTCCAAATCATCTGTTTTCAATCAGCACCACTCCCGACTAGATATATGGTGCAGTC
>NC_046657.1:143111549-143119265 GCF_010883055.1 Belonocnema kinseyi
AAAGATAGAATTTCAATGACCAATGTAATGGTTGATATTTTAACCAAAAATGATTTTATTTGAAATCAAAAAGAGTTGAACTAATTTTTAACAAAACATTTCCCGTTTGGAAAAATGTCCTGGCAGTCTGGTTACATGTCTGGAGGGTCTGGCGCTGACCAGTGAGCCAAGAACCAAAAAAAAGTTTTACGTTCGATTAGTCAATTTTTTTGACATACTTCAAAAAAGTGTCAGGCTGTCTATAATTAAAATTGTGTAACTAAGGATTCGTATAGTGAAAAGTTATTTTTTGTCCAAGTCATTTAAAAAATAAAGTTTATTCCGAAACAATTGGAATTTATTGCTTGACATGCAGGCTAACCAGAAAAAACGTTACACTTTTGGCCAGGCACAGGCCAGACTGTCTTGTTGGCGCCAAGAATAGAAATCAGACGTTCTGTTATGGGCCAGACCATTGCCCAAACATCCTGCTGAACGGGTTGCATATATAATCAAAAAAGATGAAATTTTTTAACAAAACAGATAAACCTGGAAACGAAAAAGGTAAATTTTAAACGAAAGAACTAAATTTTTACAAAGAAGTTAATTTTATACAAAAAATATGCTAGGTTAAGAAGGTGATACAAATAGACAACGTGAAAAAATAGAAAATTACTAAAAGAAAGCGATTGTGACATTTTTGAAGTTATTGAAAAATTAGAACGGAAATGTTGTGATGCATGTCAACAGGCTAAGTCACATGATCCTAGATTATGCTAAGTCACCTCTTCCAACTACGAAGTTTCTCCTTATTTCCTGAAGACCAGGAAAAATGAAAATTATTTACACTTTGAATCAATTGTTCCTCGCTCTAGACTCGGTGCAAATAATCTCTTTGATATGTATGAACACACAAAAAGACCAAAGATAGAACTTAATCTGCTTTAGTAGAAAATTATTTTTTATTTAAAATTTACATTTTTTTTTAAATTCTATTTTTAAGTGGAAAATATTTCAGTTGGATAGAAAAATAAACTATTTGTTTGCAAATTTATGTACTTTTTTTAAAGTTCGTTTTTTTGGTAGAAAATCAAATTCTCTTAATGATGGTTTGGCCTCGTTAAATTATTCAGTGTTCGGGTCCCAACTCGAATCCTTTTAATTTTAATGAGTTCGAGTCCGGACCAAACACTTTCTGAACCCGTTAGATCCCCAAACCCTTTAAAATTCAGGAAAATCAATCCGAGGCTTATAGTATAATCTAAATTGGAACAATTAAATAGGGAAAGTCATGTGCCAAAAGAATGTTCTAATCAAATTACCCGTTTGGAAAAACTTTTTAACCATTTCAGGTATGAAATTAAAATTATTTTTCATACAAATTTTTTTTGAAGGTGGGAATTTTTTTGCAAATCTAGAAAGTAGTTTTGTTTAAAGAACAGTTATCTCTAAGATAATTTACTGAGTTAATTTTTCACATTTTTTTTCTCGAAAAATTTTATTTTTTCCGGTTTAAGACGTGACTTTTATCTAAAGTGCACACGCGCACTTCAGTTATAATTGCTAGAAAGTTCCAATTCCAGAATTTCTAGAAAATTGCAGGAATTTTTTCAAATGTTTGAATATCAGAAATTTATAGGGAATTAGTAAATTGACCGAGATTTTAAATATCTCAGAATTTGCAAAATCAATTTAAGAATAATTTGTCCTGATTTTTCGGTAATTTATGGTAAAATTGCTTGAAGTTTCCAATTCTTAAATTTCCTAAAAGTTCCCGGTAATTTTTGAAATTTCGAATGTAAGTTTTTGGAACTAGGGTCAGGAAAATTGAAACTGATTAAGTTGTTTCAAACGTTTCGGCAGTTTCAGTGAGTTTTATTAAATCCCTAAAAAAAGTAAATGATGTCTTGTCGGTACGAAGTTTTACAATTGGATGTGTTATTCTTTTGTTAATATCTCAGTTGTGAAATTATTAAATTTGTATAATTGTATAATAAAATTTTATTAAAAACTGATCATAAATCTTGCATTATCCTTTAAACATTACCTTACTTCAATGAAGTACGCTTTATGAAAACAAAAAAAAATAATGTAGAAGAAAAAAAATTCTCACCAATTTTTAAACAAATTCTTTAAAAGTTATCAGATAACATTGCAATAAAAAAAACATTTAAAGTATCAATTCAAAATTTTTAAAAACTTGTGTAGTTGAATAATTATTTAAATGTTTATATTTTTTAATTCCTTTTCTTATCGATTAATATTAAAGTTACCATCATAAATTAAATTAGTATTTTAAAAAAAATTGTTTGAAAATTGTTGAAAATTTTGTTTTCTACTACACTTTCAGGGTTATTTTAATCAAGTCTAGTTCTCTGAAGTAAAATAATATTTCAAGAATACTGCAAGATTTGCCAACAGTGATTAATAAAATTAAAATTTTCAATTAAATAATGTTTATAATTTCAGAACTGAGATATTAACCAAATAATAACATTTTGAATGGTAAAACTGTGTGCTCACAATTCATTAAGTACTTTTCAAAGATTTAATAAAAACTGAGAATTACTGATGGAATACGGAAATTGGCCACCATTGTGTACCGAAACATTTGAAACCGTTTAATTGATTATTCAGAAATTTTTAGTTAATTTATAAATTTCTGAATATACAAGATTTTCTTTGAGAATTTGCGATAATTTATGATACCTAAAATTCTAAAATTTCCAGAATTTCTAGAACTTTTAGAATATGTATAATTATGAAAAATGTTGTAAATTTGCATACGTTTGAGAAATTTCTGATAATCTAAGCCTTCGTAATATTTTTAAAAGGTATCTAAAATTGTTCAGCATTTTATAGAAAATTAATAAATTACCGGAAATTTCAGTTATCCAATAATGTCCAAAATTAAACAAATAATAATAATTTGTGGTGATTTATCGTTAACTTAAGGCAAAATGACCAAAAAATCCCTATTCTCAAATTTCTCAAAAATTCCCTAAAATTTTTGAATGTCAGATATTATGAGAAAATTTGTAAATTTTAAGTAAATTAAGCAATTTCTGAAAACCTGAGCTATCCAAAGCTTTTCAGGATTAATTGGAAAATTGTGTGAAATTGAGAAATTTCAAGTAACCAAAAATGTCCGAAAATGATAGGAATTTTTTGGCAATTTGCAGTAATTTATGGTAAAAACACCTAAATTTTTGAAATTTCCGAAATCCTTTGAAATTTCATAATATTTGAAATTACAAGAGATTTTAAGTCATCATATAAATTTCCGAAAATGTCAACTCCCGGAAGTTTTTCGAAACAAATTTCAAAATTTTCAGAAATTTATGGAAAATTAATAAATTACTGGAAATTTTTGTTGTCTAGAAATGTCTAGAGTCATTTGAATAATAATAATCATCATAATGCTTTAAGTAAGAATCTAGACGTGACACTTACATCCTATATAACATTCTAATCTCATCAGTCACTTGACTTAGTCCGTGGCTATGATGTATAATCGGGTTCACCGGAGTAAAAGTTTGAAATAATCACAAGAGCAAGAATAATAATAATAAGATTTCACCTCAGAGGTGCGGGGTTCAATCCTTGAGCCGGTACCTCTGAAAATTTTTCTATGTACCTTTACCGATGTCCTGGTGGTTTGAAACCCACCTTAATCTAAAGGTCCCCCCATCATTGACGGACTGAGTTGAAGTCAAGTACATGGTGGGGGGACCTACAGCTTAAGATGGGTTCCGAACCACCAGGACATCGGGAAAGGTACATGGAAAAATTTCCAGAGGTACCAGCTCAAGGATCGAACCCGTGACTGATGATATATACCGGACAAGCCCCGTGTTAAATAATAAAAATAAAATCCAACTCTAACCAAAAATTCCATCGACATGTTGGACAATAGCCATCTAGAGCCTGTTTTTAAACAGTTTGAAAATCCATAGTAATAATAATTAAAATTTTAACTTCTTAAATTTTCCAAAAATTCTCGAAGTTTTTGAATATCAGAAGTTCCGAGAAATCTTCAGTCAACTTAGAAATGTCCGGAAATTTAAGCTATCCAATGTTTTTTGGAAGAATAACAATAGTATTTAAAAGAAAATTAATAAATTACCGGAAATGTCAGACATGAAAAAATTTCCACAATTTCGGCGATTTTCAATAATTTGTTCCAATCAAGATACGCAAGCGTAACCGCTTTGAAAAGTAGTTTATAACCCGAAGCGTCAGGCCAACCAAATGCTTGAAAAAAGCGTTTCAGTTTTCACTTGATTAAAATTAGCAATGTATGCACATACTCGAAAGATTGTATGGCTTTAATATTTCATGAAAACTTCCACGCAAGCATTGTAAGAAAAAAATTTTTGCTATATTTTTCTTCCGCAGATAAATCAATGTGTCTAGACTAGAGTTTTATTTTGGAACACTAAGCGTAAAATTAGAACTTCTCCTTAAAATCGAAATATCTCGAAAGCCGTAAGAGATACTCCAATATGGAATTGTTTTTGAACAACTAGATTTCCAAGTGTAATTTTACAAGAAAATTTCCAGCTGGGCTACAATCGATCTTCTGGTACAGAAATTACTCAAAAGTAAGGATATGATATTATACAATTACATATTTACCAATAAAATTGAGGAAGACGGCTAGAGCGACGAATAGGGAACCGGTGGCGATCCTTATTTTTTATTACAGATGATTCTATTTTATAAAGAAATTCGTAAATAGCGGAAGTGAAAAAGGGATTTTCCATGAAATGTTGGCCTATATATAGAGTTGTTTCAAACGCATTCTAGTCGCAGACAACCTTCAGGGAAACTTAAACATTGCAATTCTGAGCTAGAAAATGTCTTTTGGGTGTATTGACTAGATGGAAGATTTGTTTATCTCTTTCCTTGAAAACATGCTGTCTTATTTATATTATTCGGTAAAACTATAACCTTCTTTCAATTAGTATATGCAGTCAAGAATAAATTCATATATTTTTACAAAATATAAAGTAGTTTTCCACTGTCGAATTACTAGATACTTTAAGACTGAATTAGAAACTCACTTATAATCTGTTAGTAGTTCACTTTTCCTAAATAGAGCAAAAGATTTTGGCGCAGGTAAAGAAATAATTTAAAGGCACTGGTTTTTTGTGAGCAAAATATTGCATCAAGGAGAGTTGATCGTCTTGATGAAGCAATAGGCGTTAATCGCGTCTTGATTGCGCCAATGCTTTATTTTAATCTTTTTAAAGAATATAGAAAAAAACATAGAATTCGAAGATGATACGGGAATATAAATGTCACTCCTGGGAAAGCGTAGATTGTGAGCAAAATATTAAAATAAATAGGAGGAAACACAAAGAAATTAAAGAGGATAAAAACAAGGGAATAAAACTCCAAAAAGAGTTCAATCCGATTAATACAAAATTTTGTATACCTATGTATTCTGATGCGCTGATCACGAGTATGATAGTGAAAACAACCACAAATTTGATTTTTAACGTCACATCCTACGTTATTTCTGTGACCAGGCACAGGGCTTCCTTCCCGCTCCCATGATACATTGAAAAAGTGGTTGTGCCTGGCCTAATTTATTTTTTCGGCCAGTCATAGGATTGCCCACCCAAAACCATTAAGACGTTAAAAAGGGAGTCTTCTGTAAACTAAGTTATTTCCGCAGTCAGTCATACGAGTGCCTTGCGCAGCGCGTTACACGTTGGCAAAAGGGTCATGGGTGACCTAAGTTATTTTTGTGCCATTCATAGAGATGCCTCCCCCCAATGAAAGGTTGGAAAGAGGGTCGTTTATGACGTAAGTTATTTCTGTGGCCAGTCATAAGAGTACCTTCCGGCCCCCAATGACACGTTGGAATGGGGGCCGTGAGTGATCTCATTTATTTCTGTGGCCACTCATAGAGGTGCGTTTTCGCCCCACATGACACGTTAAAAAGAGGTTCGTGCATGACCCAAGTTATTTTTGTGGCCAGTTAATAAATACCGTGAAACCTTGCCGGAAAAAATGTAATGTTTCGCCAAAGCAGAGTCGCCACATCCAAAAAGGCAGGTTTTTAAAGGTAGCAATACGTTTACCTAGAGCATTCGAATGTATACGTTTTGAAGAGGCATCAAATAAATGAACTTCATATGAAGAAGCTTCAGATATCTCATTTACTTATACGTACCAAAATGTAGCTTGTATATTTACTGCTTTTTTAAACGGAGAACAGCCCATCCCGTAGTGGTTAGTGAAACGACCCACGATACTGACTCCTAAGACCAGAGATTTCTCAAGTACAGAGAACTACCCGCCCATAGCTTGTTTCAGCAGTAGCTACAAGCTATGCACTGGCATTTTCAAAGAGAATATATTACCATCTATCGAATCGAAATGAAGCAGGTTGCAGAGAGAAACTGTTAATAGACAGGTGAAATACCAAGAAATTTATTTGGTATCAACGCAATCTGTGCATGGCTTGGATTGACTACCGAAAGGCATTGGATAACACGAACCATGAGCTACTTATCCTTCTTGAGTGTCTGGAAGTGCATCCAAAAATAGTGAGATTTATGAAAGAGCTTATGCTCATTTGGCGGACAATATTTGCATCTGACAAAAGATAAGGGTGGCACGCCAGTTGGCCCGCGGACAATTGATCCGCGACAATTAATCCGCGACAATTGGTCCGCGCGACAATTGATCTGTTAACAATTGATCCGTCGACAATTGATCCGTGAGACAATTGTTCCATGAGACATTTAACCCGTCGACAATCGATCCGCGACATTTGATCTCACTCGCCGGTGTGTTTTAAGGGCAAAATGCTATTACAACTATTGTAATTGCATTATTATACTATTCCACGCTCTCATCGATTTGTTTTAAGGGCAAAATGCTATTACATTTATTTTAATTACATTGTTATACTATTCCACGCTCTCATCGATGTGTTTTAAGGGCAAAATTCTGTTATGTTCATTGTAAATGCAAAATTTTATTATTCCAATTTACTGAAAAAAAACTTATCGATAATTGGTAACTTCTTTATTTGACTTACGTAGTCTATATTTATAATCGATAGAGGGCGTTGCTAACAATTACCTTTTAAATACTAAACATCGTGGCTTTGGTAATAGAACCGTTTTGAATGTTGTAGCATTCCATATCTTGATATCTGAGTTAAATGAAGTACGTCGGTTTATTGTTATTGTTTGTTGGTTTTTTTTTTAATTGCTGTGTTACTAACGTTCTTAAGATGCCACTGAAGTTTATAAAATCACAACGGGGTGGTTTAATGTTGTTACACGAAGGCCATTTGTATGCAAAGAAAAGTGTCAACAACACAAATGTAACATGGCGTTGCGTTGAATATAAGAAACAATCATGTTCCGTAATAATTCACACAACAGCCGATAAACGTACTGGTAATGAGTATTTTGATGGTACTTTTTTTTGACAGTGATAGTTTTTTGTGCTAATTTTAATGTTTTCTATTATATTTAGGGAAAATTATTGATGTTACTGGTAAGCACAATCATGATGGTGATGTGATGTTTGTTGTCGCAAAAAAAGCTAAAGAAGCTATCAAGAAAAAAGCTACCAAGAGTAGTAACAGCAGTGCCGCTGTAGTTTCACGTGAATTACAGTCTGTCAAGTTAAAGCGTGGGTGGCTTTACTCGCAGTCGGTAAGGTGTATCGACATGATTTTGGTGTCAAAATATTAAGAAGAGCTCCCTC
>NC_046657.1:143119365-143129730 GCF_010883055.1 Belonocnema kinseyi
GAGGGAGCTCTTCTTAATATTTTGACACCAAAATCATGTCGATACACCTTACCGACTGCGAGTAAAGCCACCCACGCTTTAACTTGACAGACTGTAGCATCGGTTTCATCACCTGTTCGCGCGCAGTTACACATAGTGAGATCTTTGACTCGTACTGTTGGAAGATTGAGGCAGTATGATCGCAGTACTGCTTCTGTAAATCCACCTTCGTTAGATGAGTTAGTTATACCACCGCTTTATCAGATGACTAGCAGTAATGAGTTGTTCCTGCTTTACGATAGTGCTAAAGGTCCAGGACGTTTTGTTATTTATGCAACACAGAAGAATTTAGAAATTTTTGCGCAATGTCAATTGTGGTGTTGTGATGGAACATTTGATTCAGTACCGACGATATTTACACAGTTATACTCCATCCACGGCTTATATCATGATATATTATTACCATTAGTGTATTTCTTAGCTTCGAATAAGTCAATGAAATTGTACTCTTCCAGGTTGACAGTCATCAAATGTTTTCAGCCACATTTGAATTCGAAAAGGGTAGTTGTAGACTTTGAACGTGCATTCATTGGGGCATTTTCAAAAATATTTCCCCATTGTGTTATATCTGGATGTCTCTTCCACTTTACGCAATGTATTTTTCGTCATATACAAAATTGTAGATTACAGTGCAATTACAATTATGACATGAATTATTTTATTAATATGAAAATGCTTATGGCGCTTGCATGTGTGCCGGTTGACCATTTAATTGAAGCGTATGAGGAGCTAGTAGCATCACCGTTTTTTGATGAGCACAGTGAGGAATTAAATGATTTGCTACCGTATTTTGAGCGATCATGGATTGGCGAACGTAAACGCTCTGGACGTGGGCGAGCGAAACCGATGTTTGATTTAACTTTGTGGAATTGTTATCAAGCGATTATTGATGGTGAAATGTGTAGTAATAATGGAGTAGAGAGGTGGCATTCTACACTAATCCAAAACAAGTTGGATTTTTTCATGCTGTATTCAGTGCTTTTGTTAATGTACTTAAAGATATTCAAGTTTGGACAGAGGTATCTGTGACACAAATTGATACTGGTGTTAATGTTGCTCCTGTTAAACAGACAATTTATGCTATTAAAGATGAACGTTTAAAATATGTCGTTGAGCATTATGATAAAACGGAAAAATTAAAATACTTGAAATCTGTTGCTGCTATTGTTAAGGTTACATAATTGTTTGTTCTGGAGAAATACGACGTTGCAGTGGTGTGAAAAGTCGTGATTGGAATATAATATGGCTGTATTAAGTATTGTCTTGTTATTTATATTATAATTACACAAAATATTTTATTAACTCTCTTCTAAATTGAATGTGGTATTGTATTATTAATTTTTAATTGTGGTGAATTATCGCAGATGAATTATCGCAGATGAATTGTCGCGGATTAATTGTCCACGGATCAATTGTCGCGGATCAATTGTCTACGGGCTAGTTGTCGTGCAGCCAAGATAAGTGAGAACCAGCTGTGGAAAATAAAAGAGGGGGTCCTTCTAAGGAGATTTTTTAAGTTTGGTATTTTTCTGCGCCTCCGTCTTGTCTTTTTCTATTTTACTTCGAGTCAAAAAATCTCAATACCTATGTGGCTCGCCAAGCAGAAGAGAATTTAGGATCAACCGCCTTTTATACATGGGCGACCTTAAACTACTTGCCTCTTCAAAAGAGGACCTTAACATCCTTGCGACGTCGGTAATTAGGTACTTTAAAACAACTGACATGAGCTTTGAAATAGACAAGTGTGTCTGCGTCAACCTATTTCCTAGCGGACCGAATGAAAGGAAATGATACGCTGCAGCTTACCATTATAGTATCCACATAGTATTTCTTCCTTATCATGCAACAAAAACGCAAAAAGCAGTAAGACGAACCTTTAATTTATTGCAATTCGGATTCAACTTCAAATTTTCCGTGAGAGGGTCACGGAATATTTGCAATAGTTGTTTTCGCAGCGTTAAAAATAAAAAGAATACAATACCTGTCATTAACATAGGATGAAGGCAACTTAAACCGCGTCTTCTGTTAGTAGCAGCATAATACTTAAGCGAGAATAGGTGCGCTTGAAGTCACCTTCTGCAGGAGTTATGACATTTGCAAAAAGTTTAATACTCACTTTGCTGTTTTCTTTTAGTTTTTTGCATAAAACGGAAGCGTTACTATGTGGATACTGTAAGGGTACGATGTAGCGTATCCTTTCCGTTCATTTGGTTCACCAGGGTAAAAAGGAAAACTATAAATTACATCATCGCGTAAAGATCAGTATGAAGTGAAAATGACATTCAACATCTGGGTAATGAAGAAACATATGCATATCTTGGAATGCCGCAAGCGGAAAGCAAGATGTGCGTGTGTTAAAAACGGGACTTTAAAAAGGTATCGCCAAATTTTCAAAAAAATTTGGGCTTTCGAATGATCTGGGCAGTATAAGATCCAGGCGACCAATATTCTGTCCGTTCCTATACTACACTACACGTTTGGAGCAGTAAAACGAAATATACATGAGTTGAAGCAACTTGATCATAGCACACTTGAAGTCATCATCCTAGATCTTCCGTACGTCGTATATGCTTCCCTCGAGAAAAACGGGGTAGGGATTTACTGAGCTTAGAGTATCTTTATCGAAGAACGCTTTTAGCTACAGCCTTCTCATTTCTAAAAAGTATAGATTTTCTAATGCGATTGATACATCAACATGAAGTCGTCAATGTTACGGCATTTCTATACAGTGCCGCAGAGGAGCTCTGT
Organism: Belonocnema kinseyi; assembly: GCF_010883055.1. Lineage (NCBI taxonomy): Eukaryota > Metazoa > Arthropoda > Insecta > Hymenoptera > Cynipidae > Belonocnema > Belonocnema kinseyi. The sequence goes on from NC_046657.1 coordinate 143,122,153, forward strand.
CTCCAATTCGATTGCAGCGGCACACGCATCCTAATGGTAAATTCTAAGGCACTATACGTAGAAAAGAGCTATCGGTGGGTCTGTACAACATGTTTTTCAAACCTGCTAGATTTAGATAGGAGACTGAGGAATTATTTTTGCCTGTCAAGACGACATTATAGACACCTTAGTTTGCCGTGAGTGCATACGAAATGTGCCTTCAGGCGATAACAACCACCGAGCATGCAAGCAAGTGCCAGAAACACTTGGACATGTTCTCAATAGATGCTCAAACTATCCACGCTTCGGGTAAAAACAGATACACAATACGGCTACTAATGTTATATTGCCATCTTTGGCATTTCTATCGTTCTTGCCATACGCTCAGGTGGAACTGGACTCCGTTATGGAAAATAGTCAATGCAAGATTTACTGGAATTTCTCATTTTTCATCACTCAACGTATCAGTGATACAAAGCCTCATATTGTCTTCCAATATCTCAAGACCAAGACAATTTACGTGATTGCATTCTCGGCACCAGATGATAGTAATATCATGGCAAAGGGGGAAGAAAAAGAGTAAAGTATCAAGCTCTTCTTTTCGATCTGAGTAAGCTGTATTAAGGCTAAAAAGTACATCTAGTGGTTTTTATAATCAGAGTTTTAAAGGCTTCGTTACTTAGCCAACTGAAAAAAATCCCGACTTGTCAGCATCGGGCTCAGTCCATCGCGAGCCAGTTGCAAAAGGCTGTTCTTCTGGGATCACTTTATCTGGTCCGTCAACAATGTTTGACCTAACATTGTACAAAGCTTGGTTGCTCTAAAAAAGTATCTCGAGACCATAAATCATTATAGATTCTTATAGGAACTTACAGATATGACATCTATAAGTCCAACAAATAAGATATTTTCTCATTTTTTGTTGTAACAACGCACACGCTCCACAGTGGACACTTGCATTAATTGCAAACGCTAGTTATTTCACAGTTTGCTTCAATTCGTGCGTTAGAACACGTGCACGCAGAATTATTCGCGAATTATACACCAAAGGTAAGTAAAATCTATTTGTTTTTTTTTTGTCTAGTGTAAAAATTAGTTAAGTAGTTCATGTTACAAGTTGTGATTGTATGGTTTAAAAGAAATCACGATTTTCAGTGTTTTCATAATGGCTTATGAGTGGAGCTTGAAAATAATCTCAAAATAAACACAAGAACACATAAATTTTGTATCGTGGCTGGTGTGGCCATCTCTACCGGAAATTTAGGAGAGATGGCCACATTCGTGAAAAGGGTCCCTTGAAAGAGAAAAGCCTGGAGAATGATATCTGACAATAGCGAGGTTGACGACCAGCCAATTGTGTATGCTTCATCAAATGAAGATAGGAAACGGATTATTATATTTAAGATTGATCTTATTAGAAATTGTGAGATTTTTGTTAGTTAACATATAGTATAATGTTCAACATTTAAATAAGAATAATAATTATAATCGAAATACAAGAAATCTGACGGTATTCCTCGTAATCCCTCTAAATTATTTTGACCGTTTGAAAAATTTTCTGAATCCTTTAAAATATGATAATATATTTTTAATTTCATTAAATCCATCGACATTTCCTGGAATGTTTTAAAATATCCTAAAATCTTTTCTATTTTTTGAAATCTTTGTACTAAAATTATTTAATATTCTATACATGGTCGCTAAATCCTTTGAGATTCCTTACAAACACTTTGAAATATTCCCAAATCTTGGAAATCCTCTGCAATCTCTGGAAATTCTAAAATATCTTAGCCTTAGCCAATAAACCTCCAAAATTTTTATGACTTTTCAGGTAGTGTTAATTGAAAAAAAACTTTAAATAACTTTGTTGTAGCGGATATTTATTTGCAGAATAAGTCGAAAAAATGATGACTCTAATTAAATCATAATGATTTGAAGTCCTTATAACATTAGTGGCAGTTGTCGAAATTCAGCCCCTACTTCAAAACGCATACTTAAACGGTTAAGAAACTATAATCTGTTTAGTAACAATTAACTTAAACTATTCAAACTATTTAAACGCTATTTAAGCTTGTATCCCTTCTTTGACGTTGTTAAACGTCTCCTTTAATGGCATGTGGTACTTAGAAAATTATCGATTTTACCAGTTTGAAGTTCCACCGGCTTTTTTCTAAAATAATAAATATTTTGTCTTAAAAATTTGGGAAATGATAGCGAACATGCTAACAGACATCCCCACACACTTTTTTTGTCGGTTAATTCGACTTACAAATAAACATAGTAACTAATCTCCCGGAACTAACCTTATTTGCAGGCAATCAAAAAAGTTTATTTCATAAATAATTTCCAAATTGTTTCCTTTTGACACAATTGAGCAAATATTGATAATTTTGTCCACTGTTTGAAGTTATTTATAGTTTTTTTGTATTAACGATATCAAATATATAAAATTTTGTACGTTTTCCAGTACTTTGAAACAAATTTTTGATTATTTTCATCTGGAATTTAAATATGATTTTGAAAAACCCGTAATTAGTTATTTATTTATTGAAATATTTATATCTAGAAACATTATTGATATTACCTTTCGGCTGTGGTTACTTGTAGCTTAATTATCGTACTAAGATACAAATTATGTCGATACGTATATATATTTGTTTATTATCATATTTTTTATTATCTTTTGTTTGCTTATATTTTATTATATTTTCTTAGATAAAAGCGCTTCTTATTTAGAACCTCCTTGACATCTTCCAGCGCCTAATAAGGCATGAGTTAAAGTTTCATATCAGGGCTTAAATTTCGAATTTCGGATAGCATCTCATTTGGTCGACCAGAAATCTATTGTAACTCGTCTACTGATCCGACTTTGGATCAATAGTACTGTTGCAATTTAATTTCACTTTCTTTTACATTGAATTATATCATATTTTTTGATGCTAAGACAGCATTGTATACTTCTATGAATTTTTCGGTGTGTGCTTTAGTAATTTCCTGAGAGTTTTGTGCGTGATTTTGGATTGGACGTTTGGCTTGTTCCTTTATTAGCTGAGCTACATGCTCATCTGCATCCTTTCTTGCTTTGGTTTCTGCTGTATAAACTATTTGTAGTAAACGAGGTGTTATTCCCTCGGTTGTAACCGAAGGTCGATAATGTGCTCGATCAGCGTTATTTTTCGCATCCGTCTGTTTAGCTCTTGTTATAGTATTGTCCACACCCATCAACTCCATATTTTCAGAGCTCACTGTTTCAAATAGATTATCGCGTCTGTCAAATACCTTATTCGGTTTTCCAGTTATATCTGTTATTTCTTTTATGTGATCATCACCTTTGTATCCAATGATGATACGACGCCTTTCGTATAAAATTGAACCTTCCATGAATTGAGGAAAATTGGCCAAATTCTTTCGTATAACATTTTTCTCGAATTGGGTTAGCTCACCATATGGTATTTCTTTGAGAGGAGGCATTCCGAAGAAGTTGTAATAAGGAAATAGAGCTGGCAGTGACGCCAGTTGCTCTGAATTTGATTCTGTAAGCAGAAATATAAAAAATAAGTAAATTTTAATGCTTAGAACAGGGAACAGAATTTCTTGGGATAAACCTTAGTTTGAAGGGTTCCTTAAGGGCCCAGTTCCGGTCTCATCGAATTCATAAAGGTACGGACTCGAAGCCACATCGTCTAAATTTTAAAAGGTTTGAGGCTGTACCTGGATCTTTTTAACTAAATTGAGGAGAGAGCACGATTTAAAAAAAGTTGTAAAAGCTACTACGATGACCTTTTATCAAATTAGTTCTTAGTAGTTCAATTGAATCGCTGACGATCAAAAGAAGATACGCCCGAAACGCTGTAGTTTTATTTGGCCCCTGGGTCATATTTTGTTCAGGTCTGATTTTAATTTTTTATTATCATATTTCAATCCGAAGCGTTTTAAACTTTTAAGATTTAATTTAAAAAATTCCTATTATTGTAGAACTTATGACGAGTTCAAAACAAAAGTTCGTATTTTGCGGTTGCAGAAAAAGTAACATTTTCTTGATTATTTCCAAAACTGATAAAATCATCACATTTAATTTTGGAACTAAAAATATGGGCAATAAAATTTCCTATTGGGATATGTTTAAAAAAATTAAGATTTGACTTACAAAGAAATATGACACCGATAAACCGATAAACCGATAAAGATTAATTTTTTAAAACAATTTCTTTGCTACAAAAGAAAAACATTTTCGAAAAAAATATTCAATTTTGTACCAACTTTTAAACGTCTATTAACGAGACTAAAGATTTACATTTTACTCCATAGAGAGTGAAAAGTGGCGTCTATGAGCTCATATTTTACGATGATCAGTTCACTCACCGCAATATCGGTAAGAAAAATTGTGTTGCAGATACTAGAAGTTTGCGGTAATTTCTGGAAAGTTACCATACATAATTAATCAAATTACCGTACATCAACAAAAATTTCCGGAAATTTATGAAAATTGCAGAAAATTTATAGATATTGTAAATAAAATTTTGAGTAATTTATATTGGGTTACCATAAATTACCATAAAATATCAGAAATTTTCGGAAATTTCTAAAACCGTTTAAAATTTTTAAATTATATTTTTCCGACTGCCGTTGGGGTGATTTCTCAATTAACATATTAGAGAGATCGAAAGAAACATCTTTTTCAGAAATATACGCTATCTCAAGCTAAGTCTTCCTTTTACGAAACGAGCAATTTTAAAGGAAATCTATATTATCAGCAGAGTAGTTACTATCAATCAGTAAAGATGTCACTCTACAATCTGAGGATATAGAAATCAAAACTATTGATCAAGTTAACTCTTCAAATAACATAAAATAATTAACGCCATTTTGGACAGGATGGAAAATAGATTTATGAAACCTTAAAATTATATTTTTCTTTATAAAAATCGGAAACTCTGTAGCGCGATTTCCAAATGAGAAATTTTTAGAGGATCTTTTTTCAGAAAAATAGAGTTACAAAATTTGTTAAATTTATTTTCCTTTTTGTCAAAAATGACGTTTATTATTTTCTGTTATTTAAAGTGTTAACTTGATCGATAGTTTTGATTTCTATTTCCAGATTGTGAAGTGACATCTATTCTGATCGATAGTAACTACTCTTCTGATGATACAGATTTCCTTAGAATGTTTAAAATTGAATATTTGATCATTTTCCATACTTACATGTAAAATTACCATAAATAAACGAAAATTTCAATAAATTTCCGGAAATTTCAGGACATCTTTAAATTGAATTTTTGGCAATGTATTGTCAACTACCATAAATTACCTGGAATACTACCATCAATTACCAAACATTTTTTATAAATTTTCGGCAATTTAAAAATGTTTATAGTTGAATTTTTGGCACTTTATGGTAATTCACCAAATTTACCTGTAAAATTAACATAAATGGCCGAAAATCTCCATAAACTTTCGAAAATTTATAGACATTTTTCAACTGAATTTTATAAAATTTATAGTAAGTTACCATAAATGACCTGTAATATTACAATAAATGACCAAAAATTCCATAAATTTCCGAAAATTTATATAAATGTATAAAATCGAATTTTGGGTAGTATATTTACCTGTAAAATTATCATAAATGACCAAAATTTAATAAATTTCCGGAAATTTATCAAAATGTTTTTAATTGAATATTGGGTATTTCATATTAATTTACTATATTTTTTACTGTAAAATTACCGTAAATCATGCTTCCTTTATCCGAAATCTAATATGGGCTGAAGTGATGACTGTATTTCAAGAAATGTTAGAAATTATCCATTTGTTAACAAATATTTTGACAAATTCCCTCTTTTTCCCCTAGATACATAATATTCTGTTTTAACCAAGTGGTTTAATTTTCAGTTTCTTTAAATCAAATTTTCAGCAAGAAAGATTTGTTTTCCACAACAACAAAAATTCTCAACAAAATGCATACATTTTAAACCAAATATGGCATGATGGAATTCTGAATTAACGAATTAAGTTCCAATAACAAACATATATAAAAATGCTGCAAACCAGTTCTACTTTCACCCGATTAGTTGAATTTTCAAATAAAAAGATCCTTTTTAACAGACAATATTAAGTTTATACCGAAAAGCAAGTTTCCACATGGTATCTACCAAAATATTTTAGTTTTTAAACACAAAAGGTGAATCTTACAATAGCAAATAATCTACCAAAAAAAAACAACATACATAATTTTTTGCCAAATAGTTATAATTTCAACTAAAAAGGATACATTGCGTACCAAAAATAGAATAGTTGAATTCTGATTTCCAATAGTTATGTAATTCCTAACCAAAAAGAAAAAATCTGCCCGCTACGCAGGCAGATTCTCATCGCGCGCTGCTGCACGCAAGTTGGAGTGCGCCTAGGGCACGCGACTGTTGGTTCTCGCGCTTCGCACTCGATTATTTATTTACCTCGCGCTACGCGCTCGGTCTTTATATTTTTGCACATTCTTGCGCAAACCTTTTAAAATTTCGACTCAAAACTTCCAACACTGTAATTTGGTAATTGTGAATTCTCTTTTGTTAAAAGAGCTTAGCTCGAGAGTTGACCGCACCTACGGTACGCGACTGATGGCAATCGCACTCCGCACTTGGTCTTTGCATTTCTCCCGCATTCGGGCACAGACCTTTTAAAATCAAAGGTGAACGGACCGACAACTGTAATTTTGTGATTGTGAACTCTTTTTTGTTAAAGCTCTTTCGGCTTTAACGAGCACATTCTCATCACGTATCTCGTGGTTCGCGCTCGATTTTGTCCAAAATGTCAACTTTTTTATATTATACACAACAATTAAAGAAAAAAAACTACTGCGCATCTGCGTAGGGTCTAATTCAGAAACCTATATAGGGTCCTATACAGGAAACTGTAGAGGATCCTATATAGAATTCTACGTCCTCTTTCGTCTTTTCTGTCCTTTTTTCACAAATTTAATCTTTTATTTTTAATCGTTTTTTTTTACAATTGAAAGAAAATCTACTCGTCCTATCTAAAAATGATAAGTAATAAATTTATAGATCTTTTTAGGGGTACAACTTTTATCTGTTAATTTTAGTTCGTACCTTGTGTCGTTATTTAAAAAAAAAATTTAATATTTTTATTTTGAATGTTATTTTTTACAACTAAAGCAAAATCTACGTGTCCTATCAAAAGTTATAGCACTTTTTTGTATAAACACGTTTTGTCTAATTTTTTTAATAGCTTGTGTCGTTAGTCCAACAATCTTTTTTTATTTTTAATGTTGTTTTTACGATTAAATACAAAAACTACGCGTCCTATCGAAAAGTGATTTATAACAAATTTGTAGATCTTTCCAGGGCGTGCAATTTTAGCTTATTCATTTTTTTCGTATCTTGCATAGTTTGGCCAAAAAATTGAATTTTTTTATTTTTTATTATTTTTGATACGATCAAATTTGGATTTTTCAACTTTGCGACCTAATCAAAAAAATTTGCATGATAATCTTGTAGGGCTTTTAAAAATCAACGTTTTGCTTCTTCTGACTTTTTTTGATATCATGCGTTGTTTGGCCTAAAATGTTCATTTTAGTTTTTTTTT
>NC_046657.1:143129740-143130870 GCF_010883055.1 Belonocnema kinseyi
GAAAATGCTCTGTCTCTGATCATTTTTTTTTTATAGAAAAAAGTCATTTGGATAAATTGTTTCAGTTTTTGACTCCTATAAATAACCTTCCATGGAATTTTTAAATCTTGAAAAAATGTAGTTTTAAAAATGTTGAAAATGTGCTCACAATTTGATCAATTTTTCTAAAGTTATCGTACCTACAGAATACAGACTACAGACTACAGATAAACAGACAAACACCTTCGTAATAATCGTTTTTCGGAATCAGGGATTCTCAAAACGTGGCGATTTGATGAAAACCGACAAAGTGAAATTTTACATAAAACTAATACCTTCTCATTAGGGTGAGAATGAAAACAATTTAATAAGGAAAAAGAAATTCAACCAAATAATAAATTTAAACTTTTTTTTAACACAACATTTTCAACAAGTGGTTTTATTGAACTTTTAACTAAAGTAATAAATTTTCCACCAAAAAATGAACTTTTGGCAAAGGAGTTCCACTTTGAACAAAGCAATTGAATTTTCGATAAGAAGATTATTTTTTAACCAAGAAGATTTTTCTACCAAATAAGATGGATTGCACTTAAAAAAATTAATTTTCAATCCAGAAATTAGAAAAATAATTTTTCTCTAAAAAGACGGATTTTCAACAAAATATTTATCTGAAAAAAATGGAATCTCAATTAACAATGTAATGATTGATATTCGCACCAAAAATGATGATAAGTATAAATAAAAAAGACCGTCTAGTCTGAAAGGTCTGGTCTGGCCCAGGGCTGGTGCTAAACGGTGAGCCAAGAACCAAAAAAAGTTCTACATATGATTACCTAATTTTCTTTACATATATCGAAAATGTTACAGGATGGTTAAAATGATAGGTGATAGGCAATTCACCCTATCAAAAAAAGACTTTATTTTCTTATGACCTTGACAGACTGGCCTGGCTCAGGTTTGCCACGGATGCTCAAGTGAAAAGTGATTTTTTCCAAGTCATTAAAAAATAAAGTTTCTTTCGAAACAGTTGGAATTTATTGCTCAAGCTAGAAGTAATACGAGGGTGGATTGATAAGTTTCCGGCCTGACCAAGAGATGGCGCCACTAGGCCTACCTTGAGGTGGCGTTCTATAGTACCATCCTTAGATAGC
>NC_046657.1:143130970-143142015 GCF_010883055.1 Belonocnema kinseyi
AGCCTTGGAGGAGATTATGTTGAGAAATAAAAAAAAAAATTCTTAAAAACGTTGTTTTTCTTGGTCAGGCCGGAAACTTATCAATCCACCCTCGTAGTTATGTGTAGACTTTGATCTCTATCACACATTGCTACATTGTGTCGGTTAAATTTCACAAACTGTCAGCCAGCCAATAACTCACGGCTGACGAGCCCATAACTAGCGATAGACCAGACGGCCTGTCCTGGGGCTAGCCAGGAAAAACGTTACACTTTGGGCAGGCCCAGGCCAGATCGTCTGGTTAGCGCAACGACTGGAAATCAGGCAGTCTGGTTTGGGCCAGACCAGCGCCAAAACAGTTTGCTAACCAGGTTTCATATATAACCAAAAAAATGAAATTTTTGAACATGACGGATTATCCTGCAAACTGAAAAGATCCATTTTTAACAAAAGAAGTGCCTTTTTACAAAGAAGTTAATTTTCCACAATAACCGGAAGTATTCTGGAGAAAAGAAACATTTTTTTAAGTTACCGCTTCCAACATAACGAAGTCTGTCGTTATTTCCTAAAGACCAGGAAAAATGAAAATTATTTACGCATTGCAGTAATTTTCCCTCGTTCTAGCTACGATGCAAATAATCTCTTTGATACGTATGCACAGTTAAAAAAAATGAAAAATTTTGTTGAAAAAACGTACTTCTTCATTAAAGGAATGTGATTGTTTTGTTGAGAATTCATCTTTGTGGCTAATAGATTCAACAATTTGATTAATTTTTTTCAATTTACCTCTGTTAGTACAAAATTCACATTTTCGTTTCAAAAAATGCAAGTGTTTGGAGAAAAATTAATCGGTTTCGGTGGAAAATGAATTTTTTGTAAAAAATGTAAGTCTTTTGTAGAAAATTTTTATTTCTGAGTCGATAATTTTACAGTTTTCTAGAAAAATGAACTATTTGTATTTGGCAAATTTATGCACGTTTTTGAAAATGCACTTTTATTGGTAAAAAATCAAATTCTGTGAATGGAAAAGGAACTGTTCTGTTGAAAATTAACGTATTTTAGTTGAAGATTCAAGACGTTTGTACCTTTTTAGCAAATATATAAGTCGTATGATCTGACGATGTCTTTACGATATCGCAAAGACACCGAAACGACATGGACATAGGATGTCGTGTAGTTGTCGTCAGGATGTCATAACGATGTCGTAAAGACGTCGCCAAATTTTGTCCATGTCGTTAAAATGTCTTTACGATATCGTAAATAAGTCGTATGATCTGACGATGTCTTTACGATATAGCAAAGACACCGAAACGACATGGACATAGGATGTCGTAAATTTGTCGTCAGCATGTCGTAACGATGTCGTAAAGACGTCGCCAAATTTTGTGCCCACTGGGCTGTATTCCGAATCAGTTATCAAGAATGACCACTTCACACTCATTGTCCATTTTAGATTCAATTTTCCCTTATAACATTTTTTAGTTCTTCTGCTGAGTGTTTCCTAAAACTTTTAAAAACTTTTTTGTTTGCGCTCTCTCTCTTTTTCTCTCCCTTTCCCTCCATCCCTATTTTCGGTACTTCTCAACCAATTTAAAAATATGACATAATAAAAGTGGAATGAAGAAACCAGCCTTAGAAGCGAAAATTACTTCACAAGAAAAAGAGATTGCCCCCATTTTATTCTAAGAACACAAGAAAAAATTTCCTTATTTTTTATTATTTTAACAGATGCCGGTTTTGACTTGAATTTTCCCATCTAAAATACATAGGGAAAAATCACTTTTTTTAGTTTTTCGAATTATTTTTTAGAATTTACAAAAATGTGACGGCAAAGTATAAAGACTTGTAAGGAATTATCTAATAAAGAATTTCATGTATCAGACATACAGGTTTGACACCCCTAATACGCCCCCACGGGTACCTGTAAACTACCCTTAACTCAAAAAATGTCAATTCTTCATGAGATCGACCTTTTGAGCACTGTATTATCGTCTTTTTTCACTTAACATTATCAATATTGGCCAAGTGGAATATTTATTATCATTTGTTAATTAATTTTTTAATATTTAGCAAATGTAAACTTGCGCTAATTTATAATGCCCCAGTAGGCACAAAATTTGGCGACGTCTTTACGATATTGTTACGACATCCTATGTCCATGTCGTTTCTGTGTCTTTCCGATATCGTAAAGACATCGTCAGATCATACGACTTATTTACGACATCGTAAAGACACCTTAACGACATGGACATAGGGTGTCGTAAAGTTATCGTAACGATGTCGTAAAGACGTCGCAAAACTTTGTGCCCACTGGGGCCTAAAATAAATAAAAAATCCGAAATTTTTAGAAATTTTCTGCAATTTACATAAAATTAATAAATTACCGTAAATTTCAGTAATCCAAAAATGTCCAAAATCGATAAAATAATAATAATAATAGTTTGTGGTAATTTATTGATAATTTATGGACAAATTACCAAAAGTTCCCTGAAATTTTTTAATATTATATATTACTATAAATTCCTAAAATTTCAAGTCAATTAAGCAATTTCCGAAAACATAACCTATTTCAGGTAATCAAAAATGTCCACAAATTGTACGGTATTTTCGGGGGGGGGGGGGAATTTACGTTAATGTATGGTAAAAACATCTAAAATTCTCAAATTTCTGCAATTCTCGTAAATTTCAGAATATCTGAAATTACAATACATTTTTAGTGATTTTATTAATTTCCGAAAATTTGAGCTCGGAAAGTTTTCAAAATAAATCTAAAAATGTTTAGAAATTTATATAAAATTATTCAATTACTGGCAATTTAATCCATTCAAAAATTTTCTGAATCAAATAAATAATAATAACGATTTTGGTAATTCATAGCAATATTAATAAAAATTACCAATTCTGGAATTTTCAAAAAATTCCCCAACTTTTGATAATTTTGGAACATCAGAAGTAACGAAAAATCTTCAGTGAATGAATAAATGTCCGGAAATTAAGGCAATCCGAAGGTTTTCGGAAGAATATCAATAACTTTCAAAAGAAAATGTTTAAACTATCGGAAATTTCAGGAATGAAAAAAATTCAACACTTTTAGCGATTTTCGGTAATTTGTGACAATTTATCAGTAGTTCATTTTCATTGATTACTGATTTACAAGTTAATTATAACTGTAAGTTCCAATCAAGATACGCAAGCGCAACCGCTTCAAAAGGTACCTTTTAACCGGAAGCGTAAATGCAACCAAACGTGTTTAAAAATCGTTTTAGTTCTCACTTTCTTGAAATTAGCAATATATGCACATACTCGAAAGATTGCAGGGCTTCAATATTTCATTAAAACTTTCAAGCAAACCTTTTAAGAAGATAAATTCAGGATATATTTTGCTTCCGCAGAGAAATTAATGTGTACAGACTAGAGTTGTATTTCGAAACACTACACGTGAAGTTAGAACTTCTCCCTAAAATCTAAATATCTCGGAAGCTGTAAGGGATACTCCAATATGGAATTGTTTTTGAACAACTAGATTGCCAAGTGTAATTTCATAAGAAAATTTCCATCTGGGCTAAAATCGAGCTTCTCTTATAAAAATTACTTAAAAGTACAGATATGATATTATATAATTAAATATTTACCAATAAAATTAAGGAAGATGGCTAGAGCGACAAATAAGGAGCCGGTGGTGATCTTCATTTTTTATTGCAGATGATTCTATTTTACAAGAAAAGTCGTAAAAAGTAGAAGTGAAGAAGAAATTACCATCAAATCTTTCCCTATATATAAAATTGGTTCGAACGCATTCCAGTCGTAAAGAACCTTCAGGGCAACTTAAACATTGCTATAATGATCTTGAAAATGACACGTACGCATCTTGTGGAAGGGGAGAAGCATCCGTATGTTCCTATTCCGTATGTATCACGTATTTAGTGTATTCATTGGATTGAAGGTTTATTTCTTTTCGTCAAAACATTTTGTTATATATTTCGTAAAAGAATGACATGAAGAAATTCATAGATGCATGGAGGAAAAAGTTTCCTAGATTGAAACAATAATTAAATGACTAAAAAGATTGCGCTATCCCTATTAGAAATTCCCAGAAAATTTTCACATATTTAAGTTATTAATTTTAATAAAATTCACGAAATTAGGTTGCTGAAAACGAAATTCAGTTTTTCAATTCTTAAAATTCCTAAATGAAAACAGAAATATATGTCACCAAGATGAAAAGAAATGCGCAGAATTGCCGTGATGGGAATTCACTTAGACGAATGAATCGTGAGTTCCCCTTTGCCTCAAATCTACAATCGACTCGTCAAACAAGAATAACGAAACACAGCTATCACTATTACTTCGGCAATTCTTTATTAATCTGAGCACAGATTAACAAATCAACTGCGTCATCATTTTGCTTGGCCACACCGATCACGCACACGTCAAGTTTTAAACACCGCAGGCTGGGTCGACTACTATGAGCGCGTTTGACCACTTATAGCGACACTAGCCCAATCTACAAGGAGGTGGCAAAGTAAAGCGTATCCATGTGTTTGTACACGTAAATGCGTATATTATTTGAATGTGTTGCAGGAATTAAAATTAGAGAAAATTAACGAATTAATTCAAAATTATATAAATTTAATAAGAAAAATGTGTAAATACTGTTTCCTGTACCAATTTTCAGAATAAATTTGTACAATTTTGCAATAATTCTCCAATAAATGAAGAATTACATAACACATGAAATGTAACCTTTTTTCAACATTTTATTTATTCACATAATAATAGAGAAGTGAAATCAGTGACATCCTGGCACAGCACAAACATTTCAATTTAATTTAAATTTGTTTATTTTTCAATGCCCTGATTTCACTTCATACGGCGAGACACAACTTTTTTTAACGTAGCAAAATTTGAACTTTGTTGACGAAAACATAACCTCAACGAACACTAGAATGGCGGCGCCAAGATATTTTAAGAAAATATTACCCCCACTTATGCCCATATAGTAGAGCAATCTACAAGAAGGTGGATAACTACAAAAGTATATGTGATCACGCGCGCCCATGGGAGTCGACCCAGCCTGACACACCGGTAGTCGAGAAGTGCCGTTGCACCAAGCGTTGGGCGCGAGTCGAGAATCTCCGCGAAAACGCGTGGCATGATGAAGTTGACCAGGAGCGTAGCGGGAACTGGTCGGTCCCCACACCCTCCCCTCCTAGTATTTACGATACTATTCTTTTTTGTTATTGAAATGATTACATAGGTTCAGGAAAAAAATCTATTTTAAACAATCGATTTATTTTCACCATGTTGTGGGTATATAAGAATGTCGTTGTTTGACGTGTGTGATTTTGATTTTTTTTAATATAGGAAAATTTGCCGTAACGCTGGATTTCGTGACATTTTGGTACTAAAATTCATATGCACAACAGCGTTTTGGTTGATTTCCACGCCTCACTTCATTGTTGGCTATGTTTTCATTAAAAGTTTTATCGTAAAAAAATATTGTACATATGTATGCATGAGTTTCGCTTAATCTTAAAGTCCTATCTACAAAAGTAATATTCATATTTGCGAGGTAAAATTGTGATGTATGACTTTTTTTTTGTTATATGTATTAGCGAAGTCATTTGGTTAATGAGATTTTTTTGTCGATTTAATTATAAAACCATGTTTTCGTTTCTAATAAAGGTGTAAATAAGGTTCTTTTTTGTTTTTATTGTCGAGAGAATTGTACCTTTTTTTGAGGAAATTTCAATTGACCCAGATTTTTCTTTCTTAAAACCATTATTTAAAGTCCATGTTACTACCATTAGGAAAAAAATAATACAAAGCGAGAAGATTACAACATGTAAGTCAGTCTATATATTTTTTATATCTAATATTATGCTAGAGTTTAAAGAGACGTGAAGAAGTCGTGTCAGTCTTATATGTTAAAGGTCACTCTTTTCTTCGCAGAATTTCCCAGGACTAAAGGAATGTGGCGCTGAGGGCGCGGGTGACCTGTAGACGCAGGTACATGATGGACCACAACCGAAGTCTAGTCCTTGTCGGTTATTGGCTGGGCAGATATCCTATTTTCCGAAGATAAAGTTACGATTTCTTCTTCTAAATTAACCAGAGTCGTAGGTCGGATTGATTTTGATACAGAGGTCGTAGGTTGTACATCATGAGTTTTCGGAGCTGTCGGATCAAGGATTATGAATGCTGGTTTTACTTCTTGTAGTGACACTCGCTTCACGGATCCATCAACGTCTATTTCCATAACGCGATCTCCTATTCGCCTGGTGACCCGGTGTGGTCCCAAATATAAGGGTTCAAGCGACTTCCTGGCTGCACCAACGTGTAGGAAAACATGTGAGCAGGTGGCTAGAGATTTTGACACGAAACATGCCCTTTTGTGTCTGTGATCGACCGGTATGGATTTGACACTTTTCATGTGAACTCGACATTCGTCTAAAAATGCCTGAGGATCGGGAGTACGATTGTCCGGAATTACGAATTCGCCGGGTATGCGGAGGGTTGTCCCGTAAAGATATTCGGCTGGGGATGACCCACAGTCCAAGACGCGAGTTCTAAGTCCAAGCATGACCGTTGACAACACGTGTATCCGCTCACGCGTGGCGTGACACATAATCGCGCCTCTAATGCGCGATGGAAGCGCTCTATCATGCCATTTGAGGCCGTATGTTACGGTGTGGTTCGAATTCGATGGCAACCGATCAGCTTAAATAAGGACTCCGAGAGACGGGATTCGAATTGCCGATCTTGTTCGGTTGAGAAGTGATTCCGGGAAACCAAATCGAGCGACCCACCTGTCGAAAAAGGCTCTGCAGATGGTGGCGGCCTCAATATTCCGAAGAGGGATAGCCTCTGCCCATCGAGAAACGGTTGATGGTAAGGATGTATTTGTGGCCCTCGCAATCGTGCAGCGGAACCACGATGTCCATGTGGACATGTCGGAATCTTGCTTCTGGAGCCACAAACTGCGCCGGTTTAAGAATAGTTTCGCGTGTTAGCTTAGAGCGCTGACAGTCCAATCATGTTTTCGCCTATTTGGATATATCTTTTCACGTAGATAGACAAACGTATTTCTGTGAGATTACACGTTTGGTCACTTTAGCGCTCGGGTGCGATGGTTTGTTAGACATGTCAAACGCGCATTTCCGTAGGGTCGTTGGCATGAGCGGGCGCAAGATGTCGCCACGCAGGTCGCAGTAGACGGATTTCTTATTTGGATCCCGCATGATCTTTCTTATATTTAAGGAAACGTTAGAGGAAGTGCAGAACTGTCGTAATTGAAGCTCAGCCTCCTGGGCTTCCGTCATCTCAGTGAGTCGGATCTCTACTGGAAGAGTAATTTCTCCCTCGGCCCTGGTGAGGGAATCCACTCTTGAGATAGCGACCGCAACCACATTATCGACAC
Source organism: Belonocnema kinseyi (assembly GCF_010883055.1). NCBI lineage: Eukaryota > Metazoa > Arthropoda > Insecta > Hymenoptera > Cynipidae > Belonocnema > Belonocnema kinseyi. The sequence continues at coordinate 143,138,370 of NC_046657.1, forward strand.
TGGGGAGGTGTTCGATAATGGTTGTGAATTGAGATATGAATGACAACTGGCGCTGCTGTCGAGGAGAGTCTTTTTCAGAGCGCTGCATGAAGGCATACACGAGCAGCTTGTGATCCGATGCGACTTTGGACTCGCGCCCTTCTAAGAAGTGGCGAAAATATTTCACAGCCTCGTAAACCGCAGTGAGTTCTCTGTCGTACACGCTATAATTGCGTTGAGCCAGGCTTAACCCTTTTGAAGGCTGGTTCGGCCCCGTGGTTTCACACTATCGCACGTTTATCGTTTTTCCGCGAGTTAACAAGGAACTTGTTAAGGAGTTCCTGAACGTGTGCTGCGTGAAGCAGACGGCGAAGGTAGAAGTTCGCGATATCGAGGAATTGGCGCAATTTAACGACGGTAGTGGGCTTAGGGTAATCGATAATTGCTCAAAATTTTTCTGGAGTTGGTTTGAAGCCCTTGCTGGCAATGAAGTGACCCAAGAATTTTATTTCTGTCTGTTCGAACCGGTACTTGTCCGCGTTAATGCTCGAGTAGAATTTTTTCAGTCTTTGGAGGACCATGCGCATATGACGTTGATGATACCCTGAATCCTAGGACTCGATAAGAAAAATTATCTATATATGCAAACACGAAGTCCAAATCGCACAAGGCCTGAAAAATGTATCTCTGAAATGATTGATCCGCTTTACGTAAACCGTACGTCATCACAACGTACTCGAAGAGACCGAAGGGAGTGGTCAATGCAGTTTTCGGTATGTCGTTTTCCGCAATTGGAAATTGTTGATAAGCGGTTTGCAGATCGAGCATTGAGAAGACCGACTTCCCATAGAGGTTGGTCGAAAAGTCATGCAGGTGGGGAACCGGGTATCAGTCCGGCACCGTCCAGGCATTCAGGCGACGGTAGTCACCACAAATCCTCCACTGACCGTTACTCTTACGGGCCATGCGGAAGGGTGAAGCCCATAGGCTGCTTGAGGTTGTGCATATACTCTGCTCTACTTCGTGTTTGAACCAAGCTTTTTCTGCCGTGAGTTTTTCCGAGAGCAGGCGGCGAGCCTTTTCCGAAACGGGTGGACCACGCGTGAGGATGTGGTGAATGACTTCGCCCGGTAACCGCGAGGACGCCTGAGCTAAGCCGGTAACCTCCGGAAACTCAGTTAATATTTTTGAGTACTCTAAAGAGCGATCTATGGTGCTGAGAGTGTGGATCGGAACGCTTTTCACGGATCCCATGACGCATAAATTGGTCATGGGATCGATTAATTTGCAGTTACGCACGTCGATTAGCAAACCATAGTGAGCCAGAAGGTCGGCACCTGTGATTGGGCAAGGCACTGCTGCCACGCAAAAATTCCACCCAAAATCTCGATGAAGACCGAGGCTCAGACATTCAGCTTTGTCGATACATAAGGATTCGAGTATTATTTGCGGAAAATGAAACCAGCTCTTCTGTTTTTTTATTGGCGTTTGGTTTTCGGGAAGGATTGATATATCTGACCCTGTATCCACGAAAAATCATGCCCGTTTCCCAATCTCTAATATGAAGACGTTTTGATTTACCGTAAAAACCCACTATCTCTACGTATTATCGGAAAGCTTTCGATTCGACATCCCATAGACTTATCATCTGTCTTTTGGAAATCTTAAAGGTTCATCCGCAAATAGTTGGGTGCATAGAGAGATTGATGTCGCTGTGGAAAACCAGATTTACTATCTCATCTGGAAAGAATCTTGTGACAAACAACAAGGTCACGTTTCGGAGAGGTGTCTTTCAGGGCGAATCCATGAGCCCACTCCTCTTTTGCCTTACATTATTGCCACTATCTCTAGCACTGCGTCATTCCGACGGGTACTTGTGAGGCAAACCTGCAGATCGAAAGTACAAGGTCACTCATGTATTTTACATGGACAATCTTAAGATCTATGCTAAAAACAGAGAGCAACTGCATCTAGCTCTGGGGATTGTCGAACGATATACTAAGGAAATTGGAATGGAATTTGGGTTAGACAAATGCGCCAAGGTTTATTTGAAGCGAGGAAAACTAAATGGCATCGCTGAAGATCCTGAGCTCGTTGATAGAAGCGCCACACGACACCTTTGCGATGGAGAGACTTATACATACCTGCGCGTGCCACACAGTCGCATTCAGGATGTGACATCTATAAAGGATACTCTTCGAAGCAGATACAAACGTCTCATCCGACAGATTTGGTCTTCCGAACTATCGGCGAGGAACAAAGTATCTGCAACGAACATGCTTGCCGTCCCGGTACTACTCTATTCATTTGGAGTAGTTGCATGGACTAAAAACGAGCTCAAATCTCTTGATATCGGAACAAGAAAGGTTATGCACATGAACAAAAGCATGCATCTTAAGTCTTCCGTTCCGCGACTGTACATCTCACTTCGTCAAGGAGGTCGCGGAATATTGAGTCTTGAATGTCTTCACAACAGGATTATTCTGGGTAGAGCACATGGAGTTGCAAATGGAAAAGACCTTCTTCTTAAAATGGTCAGGAATCACGAAAAAGTGGGCAAAGGAGCATTTCTGTACAAAGCAGCAGAGGAGGCTGCTGAAACAGTCGGACTTGACTTCAGTATTAGGGGTGAGCAAAATGCATCAAATCTAATCTATCTCGAGTACTCACTCCTGAAAGCCCGGATTAAGAAAGCACAAGAGAAAAACTTTCGTAAACAGCTCCTCGATAAGAGTTTGCACGGTATCTTCCACAGAAATGTGAAGGATCAGTCAATGTCTTGTGAGCTAACGTTTGCTTTCCTTAAATCGCTCGGATTGAAGTCTGGTACAGAGGCTTTAATTTTTGCATGCCAAGACGGTGTCATTTCCACCTTAACATACCGTCGCCACATTTTGAGCCAAGACATTCCCGATGATAGCTGCAGGACGTGCCATGCACACCCCGAGCATTTAGCTCATATACTATCTAGTTGTCCGACTTACGCGGGAACGACCTACATTCAAAGGCACAATGCGGCACTAAGATTGCTTTATTACCATCTCTGTGACTCCTACGGCATTCACCTTAATATCGCTCCTCTAAATGCCCCTAGGGAAATTGAGTCAATTGTCGAGAATGGGAAGTGCCGCATATACTGGAACTATATATTCTCGACAATTGTTTCTATTGCTCACTCGAGGCCTGACATGGTTCTTCTTAACTTCGAGAAGCGAACTATGTTCGTTATCGAATTTTCGGCGCCAACTGACAAAAACATCATAGCCAAGGAGAACGAAAAGAAAGAGAGGTATCGAGACCTTGTAAGGGAGTTGCAACGATTGTACCCGGAATATTCTGTTAAACTGATCGTCCTTATCATCGGCGCTCTTGGAGGTGCCAAGCTTTCACTTGCTAATGGCCTAAAAAGCATCCCTGCGTGTCAACAATATGCTAGAACACTTCCGGGAAAAATGCAGAAGGCGGTTATCCTTGGGACACTCCGTGTTCTTAGGGTGCACGAGGCTTTTGCTGGATCGTCGTATTGATTCCTTTACAGACTGTAACCACCCATTTCACGGTTGTGAGACGTGGTTGTGGCTGAAATTTTACCGCGATTTCGCTGGAAGTGGATGCAATTTTGCAGATTGGCACCCGCTCCCGGCGAAATCCTGCGGTTTTTCCTTGT
>NC_046657.1:143142115-143154482 GCF_010883055.1 Belonocnema kinseyi
CAATGTCGCAGTGTAATTCAAATATGAAATAATTTTTATTAAAACCAGTTCTTCTTAAATAATTTTTACAAGAGATAAAAAATATATAATGATTTATGTGCGCAGTATAGGTTAAATGGGTTCCTAGTATCGTTTGACATTTATGTTATATAGATATGCATGTTTATGAACAGGAAAAATTCTTTTCAATGAAGTGCTGTAATTGAATTCATTCCTGCTTTGTGAAATTCTTATTAAAAAAAAAGATAACGAGATGAACGTAGATATTGTTCGCATTAGAACACATCTAAAACAAAGAGAGAAGGAATTTCGCAAAAACTTACAATGTAACAATTTTTGTTAGCGATTTAGTGGACGATGAGGCGTTCATGGAACAATTTTGTGTATGTGATTTGTCTCGCGGCGTGCTGGTATTGTATTTAATTTTGTATGTCCACTGGTTCCTTGAATGGTTAAACACCTTATTTATGAGCTTAAAGGCTGGTAAGAGTTGTGATGCCTGAGATGTTTGCGGGATTGCTGCGATGGAGTGTTGGCGTCCTTCATGGCGTCCATTGTTGAGTCGGGGTCACAAGTATAGAGAATTGTTATGTGAGGTTGGTGAGGTAGTTTCCTACATTCGCACCGGCTACCGGCGTGTCGTCTCGGCTTCACTTATGTGGACTCGTCAGTGTGATTGACCACAAGTGAACCCTACCACATACGTCTTGGGGTATTTAGTTCTCTGGTCACTTATCTGACCAGCATCCGAGCCAAACGGGACTGAACTTCTGCGATCAGAATTCAGTGCACACTGGCCGGTTGATACCGGGAGAACCTGTAGAACGGTACGTGTTTGCCGTTACCTTGCTGCAGTGGCTGAGTCCCTACACCGTTTTTCTAGTTGTATTACCTTAAAAGTCACATTTCCCATTACTATATCCTTCTTTTAATTAGTATATACAGTCCAAAATAAATTCATATATTTTTACAAGATACCTAGTACTTTCCCATTATCGAATTACTATACATTTTGAAACCTAATTAGATACTCACTTCTAATCTGTTAGTGGTTCACCTATCCCTAGTTGAACGAAATATTTTGGCGCACGTGAAGAAGTAATTTAAAGATACTGATCTTTTTAGCGCAAAGAAAATCCTGAAAACTCCTGTCAATGCGTGGATTCTGAAGAAAAATATGGACAATAGGAGGAAACAAGAAGAAGTTAAAAAAAAGAACAAGGAGATAAACTTCGGGGTGTCTATTTGATCAAAATTCTGCACGAATAGCCCAACTGACTCGGAACGGCTACTCGTCCAGAATTCCACACAAATAGCCTGCCCATAGCTAACGTCTATTCGTCCAGAAATTTTGCAGGATTGAAATGTTTACTTTGATTTAAATTATCGTTGTGTATACAGATTCGATATTTTTTGCCAGGCATGAATTTTATAATCCGGCCAATTTGAGCATCAAAGGAACCTTCTTTTTCGGCAAAATCTTTTTTTCTTCAACGGAATTTTATTATTTTATAAAAAGAATTAGGGATATTAATTTGTAAATATATACATAAATTGGCATACAATCAAGAGCAACAAACACACCAATAAGGGGAGAACGACAATTGCACATTTTTTCGCCGTTTCCGAGAAACTCGAGTTTGAAATATTCGTTATAGACCATACAGAGTTTGATGAAAATTTTTTCCAATTGTCCGATAGCTTAGGTAGCAGAGTTTAAAAACTTTTAAAAACTTTAAAAAAATAAGTTTTAGCGACTGGTCACAGAAGAGGGATTGGTCACATCTCAAACTCCTTTTCCAGCTCCCCTTTTAAAAAAATACGTTCTAGAGACTTGTCACAAAAGAGTAATTGGTCACATCTCGAGCCCCTTTTCCAGCTCCTTATTCAAAAAAGACGCTATAGCAATTGGTCACGGAAGATTGATTGATCACATCTTGAACCCCTTTTCCAGCTACCCCTACAAAAAAATAAGTTTTAGCAACTGGTCACAGAAGAGTGATTGGTCCCACCTCAAACCTCTTTTTCACCTCACCTTTAAAAAATTTAGTTACAGCGACGGGTTACTGAAGAGTGATTGGTCACATTTCGAACCCCTTTTCCAGTTCCCTCTTGAAAGTAATATGATATAGCAATTGTTCACAGAAGAGTGATTGGTCACACCTTGAACCAATTTTCCAACTCCACTTATAAAAAAATACTCTGTTTTATAAAAAAATTAGGAATATGAATTTTTAAATGTATACACAAATTGCATAATTCATTATTTTGTTAAAGTTATTCAATTTAATTATAAAATCATAATTTTTGTCAAAGTTGTGAAAAAAAGTTAAGTTTCGTTCTCTACAATTGATATTATTGCTTGGCCCCCAGCGTACAGGCATCTTAACAGCTCACGTCACAGCATGAAATACCCATGCGACACCGGTAAAAGTTGACCCCCTTCGGTAACTTTGCTTTTGAGCCTTCGGAGTTACTGACAATAAACATAACCTCAACTATCTGAAGATTTTTATCGATTTTATAAAATGATTTGACACGATTTTTTGAGTCAAAGTAAGTATTTTTTCGCTGAGAATTTCGGAGCGAATCGCCATCCGATATGTGTGGGCTAATCGTCCAGAATTCTGAACAAATAGCCGTTTCGAGATAGGTTGTCTATTCGTCCGAAATTCTGGACGCCTAGACACAGCCAATAAACTTCTAAAAAACGCTTCCCTCCGGATAACTAGATACTTCATATATCTATATATTTTGACGCGCTGATCACAAATATGATGGTGAAAAACACCTGCAAATTTGATTTTCAAGCTCAGAACCCTAAAATACTATGAAAACGTATTGTTTTTCGTTTATTACGGTCCATAATAAAAATTTACAAAAAGATTTCATTTAAACGTTGTAAACCTTTAAATAACACACATTTTATGTTAAATATGTTTATACCCTACGACAAATAGTTTTCGAGAAAATAGACGATAAGTATAAAAAATCACAGAAATACTGGAAAATGTGGAGCAAAATGTAGGCATTAATGCCAAAACCAATGGGGTAATGTCAAAACATGTTTCAATGAAACATTAGGGAAATCATGGGGATAGTATGCGTCCTAGGTTATTTCTGTAACCAGTCATAGGGTTTCCTTCCCGCCCCCATGAAACTTTGGATAATGGATCCTGTATGACCTAAGTTATTTCTGTGACCAGTCATAGGAGTGCCTGCCCGCCCCCAACGACACGTTGGAAAGGGTGTCGTTTGTAACCAAAGTTATTTCTGTAGCCAGTCGTAGGTGTGCCTTTCCGCCCCCATTACATTTTGGAAACAGGGTCGTGCATGACCTAAGTTATTTCCGTGGCCTATAGAAGTGCCTTCCAGCCCTTCATGAGACAAATTAGTCAAAGTTAACTAATTACTTGTGAAATGTTTCAGATTCGATTAGCGATAAGTGATCCTCTAGAGATGAATAGAATATAATTAATTCGAGTGGTCGAGATATTTCCTAATTCAACAGTGTAAAATTAATTGCCTGGGAAAAAAAATTATTAAGAACTTTATATAATAATTGAAAGAAAATTATAAACATGAAAAACTGAAACATATATATAAGTTTAATAGAACGACGGAATTCTATTGAAATAATAGGAAAGCCATATAAAGAAACTTTTGACGTGACCTAGGCTGTTTCTATTTTTAAAATAGGAAAACCAGCATTTTACATCAATTTTACCAAAAATTTATCAAAGCGAGAAAATTCAAATAAATTTAATATGAATGCCACATTTTTTATTTACTTACGATTCTTTAAAATCAGAATATTATAATTATCATTAACAAAATATCGCTCTCCGCGTTTTCAATATTCTAATGCCGTACTTTTAATATTTGTTTAAAATTTAAAAAACATAAAAAAGGAATCCTAAAGGTATTTCCGGATGTAATATCCAGCAGCGTAAAAGTAATTTCGACTATTTCAATTTGATTTGAAAATTCGACAAGGTTTCATCTTCCGTAAAACGGCTATTTTAGCAAAATAGGCGTCTTACGGCCTTGATATACACGATAATTTCGGGTACCTGATAATTTTAAATTATCAGTAAAAGGAAGAAATAGCGTACTCAGCAAAAAGAAGAAAGTGGGCTCCAGCGACGTAATATTTTTAATTATAAATGTAATTTTGTAGTAATAACTTTTTATGGCACTGGAGAGCTAAAGCTTCCAGGGAAAATGCTGCCTCTTGTCTATCTCTGCTTCGCTTCTTCCATTGACTGACCATTTTTCCATTCCACTTTTCCCATTCCCCCTTTTACTTTTCCATTCACTTTTCGCACTTTCCCCTTCTAAATTCGCCCTTCCTTCTCTCCTTTACCATTCCCCCTTTCTCTTTTGAACCTTTTCCCTTTCTCATTTTCTCCTATTGTTTTCCCCCCATTTACCTTGCCTATTTCGCTTTCCTTTTTCACCTATTCCCGTTTCTCCTTTCTCTTAACCTTAGTTCTCTTTCCGATTATCCCCTTTTGTTTCCCTCTTTCTCCCTTTTCATTCCTCGTTTGACCTTTCCTTTTTCTCATTTTCTCATTCGCTTTTCCTTTTCCCCATTGAAAATTAATTTTACATTTCGATCTTTTCTCTTTCCCATTTCCCCCCTTTTATTTTTGTCTTCTTCCTATTTACCCCCCTCCCGCCCCCAACAAAACATTTTTTCGTTTCCCGGAAAAGAAATTCTGTAATTTTTTTAAAGTTAACCTTGGCCTCTAGTTTTTTTGAAACTACCATGGTGTGTTGAAAGGGAAAAGCTCTGTTTAAAAAAAAAAAACAAAATTGAACAAAGTACTGGCTATGAACATTTTGTGTATTCAGGTATTGTTACTTCTGACAGAGTAATCGAGAAATGATTTTTACCATACAACTTCTAATTTTGACATCCCCAATCCCCTTCTATTGTGCCTAGGAAATGCCCTGAAAATACATAATAGTAGATTTCCTTCAAATTCACGCTGAAGACAGTATTTAAAAATAAAATGTTTATAAAAATCATTATTTTTAATGGATAAGCGAGGAGTTTCCAAGTCTTTTTAAAATTATTTTAAATTCTTTAAGCAATTATTATTTGTGCAAACCGTTTCCCCCCAGTAAATTGGAAACAGTTTTTATCTTTCGGCATAAATTATACAAAGTTGGCAAATTACAAGAGAAGTAGCAAATAGAGGTTTAACACATTTGTTAATTATTTAAAAATTTTCATTTTTGAAACCACCCTATGTCTATGAATTGTCAAAGTTACTCTTTTCTGCAATATGCCAAATTACCTAATTTGAAGATTGATACTGTTTTTGCTTAAAATATTTTACAATTATTTAACAAATCATAAATAATCATTCACTTCAACCTCACAATTTTTAGATGAAACGTTTCATACAGCAGTGAAACTTGTTTTAGAATTGCTAAATATCTTTAGAAAATAATATTACTCTCCACAACTATTAATTTTTCCATTAATTTCAGAAAGTAATCATTTTTTATACTTTCAAGGGAAGAAAATTTGTTAAGCAAATAAAAATTGTTTTAATAATTACAAAATATCCTTTAATAATATACATATTTTCTCGACACACAAACACATATTATTATTATTATTATTATTATTATTATTATTAAAAAACATTTCTGTGGTGAAATATTGTCACAGGCTTATACTGCCCAACATTTCAAAGGCATTTTTGGTTAGAGATGGATTTTTATTTGATCATTTTTGCACGGGGCTGTCCCGGTACATATCATCAGTCACGGACGCATTTTTATAATGCAATCAAGTGATCTGATTAGAGCAGTCTGCCCAGACATGTTGGAAAAAGCCTGATTTTACCCCATCATTGACGGACTGGGTTGCAGTCAAGTACACGACGGGGGGACCTACAGCTTAAGGTGGGTTCCGAACAACCAGAACCTCGGTAAAGGTACATTGAAAAATTTCCAGAGGTACCGGCTCAGGGATCGAACCCCGGACCTCTAAGGTGAAGTCCGAGTGTCTAACCAACTGAGCCACCGAGGCTCTGCTAGCCACCGAGGCTAATATTATTATTATTATTATTATTATTATTATTATTACACCATTAGGCCATTTCCCTTTCGGGGTAGGCGTGACTCACTCGGTAGGGGAAAGGAGTAGTGTCTGGAAGGAATAGAGATTTTTCAGATTGATCCAGAATTCTTGTGCTATTTAAGTAAATAACACGTTCGTTCCGCAACACTGCTCTGCCCCAGGTTGCTGATCAATCTCTCTAGCAATCACCCCAAGCGAAGAACCTCGCGAAGTCGTTATGTAAGGTTCACCACTTGGGTCCATTAGTAGCCAAGGTCTTTTGTTGCAGGCGTCATTCACTCTACTGACACTCTTTTTATTAACTATTTGCCGCCATACTTTCCTGTCCTGGCATACTTCTCAAGCTTCTTTTATGTCCATGCATTTTTTCATGCAGGCTCTCGTGTTTCTGTGACTTCTTATGTCTCCTCTAACTAGGGTCTCATTCACACATTCTAACCATTCTTTTCGCGGTCTACCTCTGGGCACGCTGCCATTTACTTTACCTTGATACACTTGTTTCGTTACTCGTTCATTTGGCATTCTCTCAACCCGTCCGAACCATCTTAACCGATATCTTTCCCACGTGTCTACTAGCGTCTCTTCTGCACCACATTCTTTATGAATTATCTCGTTACTTACTTTGTCCATCAGGGCTTTCTCGCATATTATGCGCATGAATCTTATGTCAATTGCGTTAATTTTACTCTTATGTTTTTCTTGATAAGTCCATGTCTCGCTACCGTATAGTACAGTCGGTACAAATATAGAATTATGTATTGCCATTTTAGCTTCATTTGATGTATTTTTACTTCTGACGAGGGGACCTGCTCTACCAATAACCTTCTTACTTTCATTTATTCGTCTATCTAATTCCTCATCTATCTTCCCGTCCCTAGTATATAAGCTACCAAGGTATACGAACTTATCTACTTGTTCAATTCTCTCATCATTTAATAAAATATTGCATAGTGTTTTCTCACTCTTTCCTTCGAACATCATAGTTTTTGTTTTATTTGCGGTAATTTGCTCCTTGAATAATATCGAAACAGTCACTCAGTTTCCCATTCACTCTTACACTCGCCTTGCTACCTGTATATATTGTTTTTATAGCTTGTAGGATCCATCCATTGACTCCACACTCTTTCAGGACTTCCCAAAGTTTACTTCTATCTAGCTTGTCAAAAGTTTTTTCTAGGTCAACAAATGCACAGAAAACTTTTTTCCTACTCTTAAACTTGTTTCTGTTATTTGCCTTAAGCTAAATATTTGATCCGTACATGACCTTCCCAGCATAAACCCACTTTGGACTTCCCAAATCTTTGCTTCTGTTATTTTCATTACCCTACGAATAAGTATTTTTGAATATATTTTACTCACGGTGCTTAATAAGCTAATCTCTCTGTAATTATTGCACTCGCTTTTATCTCCCTTTCTCTTGTATATTGGTACGATAATTGCTTTTTTCCAATAGTCTGGAACGTCTCCCATCTCGAAACATATATTTATCAATTCGCACAGTCTATGTGGTATGCACGCGCCACCGTGTTTAAGCATTTCAGCGTTAATACCGTCTGCTCCGGCAGCCTTGCCGTTTTTCAAGTTCTTAATTATATCCATAACCTCAGTGACACAGACTTTTTTAATTGAGTTTTCCATCGAATCGTGTTCAAGATCGCAGTTGTGGTGTCCTATAGCTTCATCTCCGAATTGTCTCCTAAAATAGTCTCTGAAAGCCTCTAGTATTCCGTCTGCATCATATACCATTTCCCCCCTACTATTTCTCATGTTGACAATTTCTGTACTTTTGTTTCCTTTCATTTTTTTATAAAGTAGTTTCCTGCTTCCTTCAAAGTCGTTTTGTATTTTTATCTCTTCTCCTGCTCTAATTGTATCTTTACTTTCTTTAACTAGTCTTTTAAGTATCCTGTTTGCGCGTCTATAATCACTTCTACGTCTATTTCTTTCGTCATTGCTAAGTCCTGCGATGTTCAAAGTTCTCTTGTACGCTTCTCTTTTTGCTTTTTAGACAGCCTGAATTTCATCATTTCACCACGTATCACTAGAAATTCTTCCTACAACTGCGGTACCACACACTTCGATCGTACATCTAACAAGGATATCCCGTAACATTGTCTAGGCGCCCTCTATATCTTTGTTTTTTATACGGTCCTCCCATGTTGCCTTATTTATGCTTTCGATTATCTTATTTTGGAAATCTATTCGCTCATCCGGTTTCTGTAGGTTCTTAATTTTGATTCGCGTTTGTTTTGCTTTCTTGGTTCTCTTTTTTCTCCATCCCCGACCTAAGGTAATTTTTGAGATCAGAAGGTAATGATCAGTATTGTATTCAGGACCCCTCATGCCTATTTAATCTTTGACTAACTCCCTTAGTCTTTCATCCGCAACAACAAAGTCAATTATACTGCGGCTATTTTCTTTAGACCAGGTATACATGTGGATCATTTTATGCCTAAGCCAAGTATTTGTAATAAACAGACCCCTTTCTAAGCATAGACCAACTAATTTATCTCCGTTATAGTTTGTTCTTGGATCCCCAAAATTATCTAATACTCTTCCTGTATCCTGATTTTGGATGCCCACCCAACCATTCATGTCTCCTAGTAGAATTATTCTTTCCCCATGTTGGCAAATGTTTATTGTGTCATTTAAAGTGTCCCAGAAGGCGTCTTTTACTTCTCTAGGATCACTATCAACCGGAGAGTAGCATGCTATGATAAATAGTCTTCTGATTCCTACTCTTAATCTAGCCCACAGCAGCCTGGGAGAAACGAAACCATGGTCTCCGAGATGCTGCTTTGCTCTTTCATTCAAAATCAGACCTACTCCTTGTTTACCATGTGATTTACAGTCTACTCCTGACCATATTTCAAATCCGCCTTTCAACACGCCGTTTTTTATGTATTTGGTTTCGCATCCCTTTTTCTTTGTTTCAGATACACATAAAATGTCTAGTTTCTTCACGTCCATAATTTCATGCAATTCTTTTACCTTGAGGTCATTTACTCCCCTAGAATTCCAAACACTCAGTCTCCATTCGTCGCCTGAAACATGACCTTTAGATTTTCCGTGTGCATGCCTTTTGTCATTAAAAGTTCCAGTCCTTTCCGAGGCTATTTTGTAGTTTGTATTATTCATTGTTTAGATTATACGCCCAAATAACACCTTTATGCAATAAGTTTATTTTCTGAGTCGAAATCCTGTCAAAGTTAAGTATCAAATCGTCATATGGTGGAGATTGGAAATTGTAGTTCTAACGTCAGTCTCACCAAAAACCTCAGTTAATAAGGGAGGGCTGGGAGAGGGGGAGGTAGAACCGGAACCGAGAGAGTCGTCTTAGGTTTGTGTGAATATATTAATTTTTTTTGTTTTGTTTATATTTGTCTATTTTAGGTCGACTTCTGATTCGACTTAGGATCATTAGTGATATTACAATTTGGTTTCACATTCTTTAAAATTGAATTATATGACTTCTGCTGAAAAGAAATGAGAATTGTATACTTTTGTGCTTCCTCTATTGCTTTAGCTTCTGCTGTATAAACTATTTGTAGTGAACCAGGTGTTATTCCCTCGGTTACGGCCGAGGACCGAGCATTGGCTTTGGAATATTTAAAAAGCCATTTTATCTTTCATAGAAAAAACAAAAGATAAAGTTTACATCAATTCCGAGTGAAAGATTCACCGTAAGAAAAATTAACCTTGCCAGATAAACTTAACATACAACGCCTTATAATCAATCCATTTTTATTCAAAATGTAGCGAAAATTACGACGCCAGCTCTATATATCGTCGTTTAACTTCATTAAATTGGAGAGAAACGGCGATTCCCATCTGTCGGTTGCTTTTTGCTAAATGATATTATATAAATTCTAATTTGGCTACAATAGTGTAATTTATTTCGAAGGAGAGATAGAAGTAAGAACACATTTTTGTGTGTGTTTTCTGTTGCTCATTCTTCATGTTTTACTGAAATTTGCTCACTTCTGTGTGACGCAGTAGACAACATCAAAATTATTTTCATAACCTCGGTGATACTTTCGCCAAAATATTTGGAATTTTTAACTGTTGCAAGTCTTAGCCGCAACAAATTTTAACTTTTGTTTTTTCTGTGTGGTTTTAAATCTCGTTTCCCGATTCATAGCTCGAATTCCATCACACTCTGCCGTTTTCCCATTGTTGCTAAGGACGTGGTAGCAGACAACAGCTGTTATTCCATTGTAGGATCAACTTTCGGCAAATAACATGTAATCTTTCACAGCGGAAAATTTTACATGCAATAAAATGTAACTTTAGCTTTTTCTGTGTTAAAATCCTTCGAAATCACTCAATTACGTTGAAGTTTTATCAAATATGTTCATATGTTTAGAAATCTCCCGAAAATCTTAAAGTCCTTTTTATCTTTCTGCTTACAGAATTAAATTCAGAGGAGATTGAGAACCTACCAGCTCTATTTACTTATTTCAACTAGATCGGAATTCCAATTATTGGGAATGCTTTTTAAATATTCCAAAGTAGTTACGAAGATTTTGAACAATGTGCTCGACGCGCATTAGCATTCGCATCGATTTGTTCACCTATTGCTATAAACTTGTCCACACTCAACAACTCCATATTTTCAGGGCTCACTGTTTCAAACTGCTGATTGCGTCTATCAAATACCTGGATTTTTTTAACTAAAGTGATGGGAGAGCGATAGAGTGCAATCTAAAAAAAAGAGTTGTGAAAGCTAATAGGTTGACCTTCTTTCATCTTAGTTCTTAGTAGTTCAGTTGAGCTGCCAGATCAAAGAAGGGCGCATAAACTTATTTCGCTGGGAGTGGGAAAGCCCCTGGAGGCTTTCTTAAACATTTTTAAATTTTAATTCTTCAAGCCTATATCTTGATGTAGAATTTCATTACGCATCCTTTTCCCCCTAGGCAAAAAGTTATAGCTTTTTTAGTTTTCTAATTGAAGCCAAAAAACTTGGTTTTTTGTAAAAATTAATTTTGATTCGTTTTTCACTTCAAATTGTGCTCAGTCAGTCAGGTTTAAGAATTTTTAAATAAAATTTGCAGGTAATGTAGTTCGAATCGCCCTTCGACTGATAGAGAAAAAGTGATTTAAAAATGTATTTAAAAAAATTATTGTTATTTCTTTTCGGATGCCTAGCGGATGCCGCGCGGGCTGTAGCGAGTCTCAGATCCAATTTATAATACAGTTCACAGGCGCCAAAAATAAAAACTAATCAAGTAATCAGGTGGTATCAAAGTATTATGTATAAATAAATATTAATGCATAATGTAAACTAATTTAATCATTTACTATTATGCCAAAAAAATATGAAGGCTCTATTGAATTACGAATGTAAATCAAATGTACTTTCTCGATCTTTCACTTTTTTCAATTCCACAAATTTGAAGCATTGAAAAATTCTAGGAATTAAGAATTCGTTGAATCTCAACCATTGGATGTTTATGCTTTCTTTTACACTCGCTACAGCCCGCGCGCGAGTCGCACAGTTGCTATCATATTGAGACGTTAATAATTTCTTGAATATCAATTTGATTAGGCTAACATTTTGAAGAAAACTTTTTTGTAATGTTGTCAACAACTTTCTCGCTGGAAGTTTTTGGTTGCTCCAAATCTGTTCAGTAAACGAAACGCTGGAAGTTAGCGAAGTACGATAAGCGCGACTCACTCAGAAAAAAATTTACAAAAATTTTTTAAAAATATATTCTTGAATTACTTTTTCTCTATCAGTCGAAAGACAGTTCAAGCTATATTCCCTGGAAATTTTATTTAAATGTCCTTAAAACTGACTGGCTGAGCATGAGTTGAATTGAAAAACGAAATAAAATAAATTTTCACAAAAAAGCCAGTTTTTTAGCTTCAATTAGAAAAATAAAAAAGCTTTAACTTTTTGCCTGGAATAAGACGCAATGAATTTTTGCATCTAGATATAGTCTTTAAAAATTAAAATTAAACAATGTTTCTGAAACCCTCCAAGGGTCTTCCCACTCCCAGGGTATTAAGTTTGTGTGCCCTTCTTCGATCAGGCAGCTCAATTGTTAATCGATAAAGATGAATTTTCCACAACAAAAAATTCATTTGCGACATACTGTATTTACCTCGCGCTACGCGCTTGATCTTTCTGCATAGACTTTTTAAAACTAAAGGTGAAAGTATCGACAACAGTTATTTCCAATGCTTTCTTTATGATTTTAACTTTACACATACGGTCTACTGAGCAGCCTTAGCGTTTTTTAACTTCTAAATTATGTATATATG
>NC_046657.1:143154582-143156099 GCF_010883055.1 Belonocnema kinseyi
CTATGCACCCAACTATTTGCGGATGAACCTTTAAGATTTCCAAAAGACAGATGATAAGTCTATGGGATGTAGAATCGAAAGCTTTCCGCTAATCAATCCAGGACATCGATAGGTCACGCTGGTAGAATGCTGCATCTTTGCAGACACATCTATCGATGAGCAGGTTCTTCCGACATCCGGCTACGCCTTTCTTTGAGCCTTGTTGTTCATACATTTCTTGCCACACAGGTTCAATTGCCCGAACAATCCTATCATTTAGGATAGCTGTGAATATCTTATAAAGCGTGTTCAGACAAGTTATTGGCCTGTAGTTCTTTGGGTTAGCTAAGTTGCCAATTTTCGGCAGGAGTATTGTGCGCCCTTCCACCAAACACTCTGGAATCGGCTCTTCCGACTTCAAATATGAGGTGAAAATGCGGGCCAAATGCTGATGGGTTGAAGAAAACTTCTTCCACCAGAAGGTTTTGATACAATATGGTCCCGGTGCGAAATAGTTCTTCTTTCCTCTTAATACTTTTTTCACCTCCTCGGTAGTGATGGGTGGGCATTCTTTATCAGGTGTTATGAGGGCAACACATAACTCCTTGAAGCTATTTATATTTTCTGAGTCTTCGTCCAGTCTATGCTGAACTTCGTAGACTTCTCTTCAAAATACTTCGAGCTCCTCTGGTTTGGGTGGGTGTTCGACAGTAACTGGAGGGTTTTGGAAGAGTCGAGATGGGTCAGAGAGAAACTGTTGATTTTCTCTGATCCACCTCTTCCTCCGCTCTAGACTTCTCTTAGCGTCAGATAGTATCCGTATTTTCTCAACAATATGGTGCCTAATGGTCAGCAGCTTTGACTTGTTAAGTGTGTGATAACGGGTCCGGAGTTCGCGCACTAACTTTCGAATCTTGGCGGTAAAATTCCTGCCAGATGTGATGTAGTCAATCACACATTGAATGCGGGACGCGTACTGTCTTGCCCAGCCTATCTTTACGGCAAGTTGATGCATTCGTCTTTTGGTCTTATGATCAGCTGTTGGTTTTGTTTTACGGTTCGCATCGGCCAAAGCTCTCGCTGCATTATACACACAATAATTGATAGCCCAGAGGTCGGATTCACCGGAAAAATGTCCAGGAAGCTCGTCATCCATTTCAGCCAGATCTTTAGGCTTGAGAGAAACCTTGGTGGTGTTGATGTTTCTCCGGGTCGTAAAGCATCGCTCTTCATCTATTGGGTGCCTGCCCGTGGTTAGTCTTAGTGTCGCCTCTCTTTCTTTGTTGCCGGCTTGTTCTAGCTGTGGTAGAGTAGGCGTTCCGCTTACATAGCCCTTTTACGGAGTAGTTCAGCATGGTTTCGCAGACGTTGCTGCGAAAAGTGCGATAGCTCAGGGTGTTTCTCGCACCACAGAGCTCTAGATTGGTCGGGATTGTTGGCCGACCCATTGTCGGGAGCCCTGCACGTTCTGTTGTTTTGAACCGCGCTTACTACAACTATGTTTGGTGTTGTCATTGTTGTTCCCACGAGAAGCTAGG
>NC_046657.1:143156199-143170712 GCF_010883055.1 Belonocnema kinseyi
TGGAATGGAATTTGGGTTAGACAAATGCGCCAAGGTTTATCTGAAGCGAGGAAAACTTAATGGCATCCCTGAAGATCCTGAGCTCGTTGATAGAAGCGCCATGCGACATCTTTGCGCTGGAGAGACTTATACATACCTGGCGGTGCCACAGAGCCGCATTCAGGATTTGACATCTATAAAGGATACTCTCCGAAGTAGATACAAACGTCTCATCCGACAGATTTGGTCTTCCGAACTGTCGGGGAGGAACAAAGTATCTACAACGAACATGCTTGCCGTCCCGGTACTACTCTATTCATTTGGAGTAGTTCCATGGACGAAGAACGAGCTCAGATCTCTTGATATCGGGACAAGAAAGGTTATGCACATGAACAAAAGCATGCATCTTAAGCCTTCCGTTCTGTGACTGTACATCTCACGCTGTCAAGGGGGTCGCGGAATATTGAGTCTTGAATGTCTTCACAACATGATTATTCTGGGTACAGCACATAGAGTTGCAAATGGAAGAGACCCTCTTCTCAAAATGGTCAGGAATCACGAAGAAGTGGGCAAAGGAGCATTTCTATACAAAGCAGCGAAGGAGGCTGCTGAAACAGTCGGACTTGACTTCAGTATTAGGGGTGAGCAAAATGCATCAAATCTAATCTATCTCGAGTACTCACTCCTGAAAGCCCGGATTAAGAAAGCACAAGAGAAAAACTTTCGTAAACAGCTCCTCGATAAGAGTTTGCACGGTATCTTCCACAGAAATGTGAAGGATCAGTCAATGTCTTGTGAGCTAACGTTTGCTTTCCTTAAATCGCCCGGATTCAAGTCTGGTACAGAGGCTTTAATTTTTGCATGCCAAGACGGTGTCATTTCCACCTTAACATACCGTCGCCACATTTTGAGCCAAGACATTCCCGATGATAGCTGCAGGGCATATACTGGAACTTTATATTCTCGACAATTGTTTCTGTTGCTCACTCGAGTCCTGACATGGTTCCTCTTGACTTCGAGAAGCGAACCATGTTCGTTATCGAATTTTCGGCATCAGCTGACAAAAACATCATAGCCAAGGAGAATGAAAAGAAAGAGAGGTATCGAGACCTGATAAGGGAGTTGCAACGATTGTACCCGGAATATTCTGTTAAACTGATCGTCCTTATCATCGGCGCTCTTGGAGGTGCCACACTTTCACTTGCTAATAGCCTAAAAAGCATCCCTACGTGTCAACAATATGCTAGAACACTTGCGGGCAAAATGCAGAAGGCGGTTGTCCTTGGGTCGCCCGTGTTCTTAGGGTGCACGAGGCTTTTGCTGGATCGTCATATTGATTCCTTTACAGACTGTAACCACCTATCTCACGGTTGTGAGACGTGGTTGTGGCTAAAATTTTACCGCGATTTCGCTGGAAGCGGGTGCAATTTTTCAGATTAGTACCCGCTCCCGGCGAAATCCTGCGGTTGTCCTTATATATATATATATATTTTTTTTTTTGAAAATGCATTATTATATTTGAGAATATTTGAAACACTGTGAAAATGTTACATGAAAGATTGTAACTTTTGGATTTTCCATTCTTTTTTATGCTCTCGTAATTTAATTTTTGATTTATCAAGGATGCGGTTTGTCAAATTTTACACATATCTAATACCTTCACAGATGAGAATGTAAAAAAACCATTAATAACATTTTTTTGTTTTACCTCCGGTGAAAA
Source organism: Belonocnema kinseyi (assembly GCF_010883055.1). Taxonomy (NCBI): domain Eukaryota; kingdom Metazoa; phylum Arthropoda; class Insecta; order Hymenoptera; family Cynipidae; genus Belonocnema; species Belonocnema kinseyi. Next base: position 143,157,899 of record NC_046657.1, read on the forward strand.
AATGTTGTCTATTTATTTTGCCTTAGCTTGTGTCGCGTATCAAAAAATGTAATTTTTCCAATTTCAATATTTTTTTATAAATTAAACAAAAACTACGTGTCCTACAAAAAAGTGATTAATAACAAATTTGTAAATATTTTTTGGGTGTACAATGTTTGTCTTATCATTTTTTCCCTATCTTGCATAGTTTGACCGCAAAATGCAATTTTTTATTAGTTTTTGTGCGGCCGAAATTTGAATTTTTCGACAAAATTCAAAAAGTTGATATGATAATCTTGTAGGACTATCGAAAAGTAACATTTTTCTTTTCAAGTACTATAAAAAACTGTACACAAAATTTTCTACATGGGACCACTTTTAGTATTTATATCCAAAATGTCTGAATAACAAACTTGGCATTTAGCTTAGGACACTAAAACAGCGCACCAAAAGCCAATCTAATAGAATTTTTTTCAAAAATTATCGTGCTCACAGGCAGGCAGACAGACATGAGGCCAAACAGATAGACATACAGATAGAAACATTCGTAAAAACCGGTTTTCGAATTCAGGGGATCTCAAAACGTGGACCATTTGAATAAAATAGGGGGGGGGGAGGGTCAAATTTCATACAAATCTAATACCTTCTCTGATGCGAATGTGAAAATGATTTATTTGTCATGAATAATTTTTGGATAGTTCTGTTTTTAGATTTAATCATAAAAAATAGCATCAAAAACATGAAAAGTTAAATTTTTTGAAACTCCACACACGAGGCGAAAAAGAAATTAAAAGACAAAAGTTGTGTCCCCGCAGCGGGCATCATTATTTTGTATGCTCTCAAAATTTGAATTTTCAATTTTTGAAGAAAATTCAAAAAGTTGTTATGATAATCTCGTAGGGCATTGAAAAAGCAACATTTTTCTTTTCTTGTATTTTTTTCATGTCGTGCGTTATTTGGAATAAAATGATCATTGTCGCGTGTTTTTTGGAATTTTGTAAATGCTATTACTCTGTTAATTTTTGGATTTTTTGAAAAAAGTCATTAGGATAAATTGTTCCACCTACTGAATACTATTAATAACCGTACAGAGATTTTTGAATTTTGAAAAAGTGATCTCAAGAATATTCAAAATTTGCCCACTTCTTAAATTTCCCAGTGGGCATAAAATTTGGCGACGTATTTACGACATCGTTACGACATCCTGACGACAACTTTACGACATGAACGACATGGACGTAGGATGTCGTAAAGTTGTCGCAACAATGTCGTAACGATGTCGTAAAGACGTCGCCAAACTTTGTGCCCACTGGGTTGTATCCTAAATGGATGGCTAACGAACTTGACCTTTAGTTTAGGACACTAAACGAGTCTACCAAAGAGCAATCTAGAAGATTAATTTTTTCAAAAATTATCGTTTTCACAGACAGACAGACATACATATAGACAGTCTTAAAGACAAACAGACAGACATACAGACAGACACATTCGTAAAAACCTGTTTTCGGATTTAGGGGTCTCAAGAAGTGGCTGAATTTTCTACTGAACAAGATCAACTTTCGACTTTTCGACTTTTTAACGTCTATGAAGCCAGACTAAAGCTCTACTTTTTACTGCCTAGAGAGTGAAAAGTGACATCAATGAGCTCACATTTTACGATGATCAGTCCACTCACCGCAAAATCCATAAGACAATTTCTGTTGCAGATAATAAAATGTGACAGAAATTTATGGAAAGTTACAATAAATAATTGATCACATTACTGTAAATCACCAAAAATTTCCGGTAACTTATGAAAATTACAGAAAATGTATAGATATTTGTAAATAAAATTTTGAGTAATTTATCTTGAGTTACCATAATCTATCTGTGATATTACCATAAATTTCTAAAAATTACATAAATTTTTTGAAATTTATAAAAATATGTAAAGTTGAATTTTTGGCCCTTAATGGTAATTTACCATATTTACCTGTAAAATTAGCATAAATGACCGAAAATTTCCATAAACTTCCAAAAATTGATAGATATTTTTAAATTGTATTTTTGACATTTTATAGTAATTTACCATAAATTAGGTATAATGTCACCAGAAATTACTAAAAATTTTATAAATTTCCGAAAATTTTTAAAAGTGTTTGAAATTTAATTTTTGGTAGTTCATGGTAATTTATTATACTGACCTGAAAAATAACCTTAAATGACATAAAATTTCCGGAAATTTATAGATATTTTAGAATTAACTTTTGGGCAATTCATGCTAAGTTACTATAAATTAGCCTTAAAATACCGTAAATAATGCTTCCTTTATTCGAAATCTAATATGGGCTGAATTCATGACTGTATATTGAGAACTGTTAAAAATAATTCATTTGTATTAAAATATTTTAAAATTCCTTCTTCTCCCCCTAGGTGCATAATATACTATTTTAATCAAGAAGTTAAATTTTCACTCTAAACAAATTATAAATTTTCAGCAAAGAAGCTTATTTTTCGACAACAAAAATAATTATTAACAAAATTCATACATTTACAATTAAATATGGCATGATGGAATTTTTAATTTAAGAATTAAATTCCAATAACAAAAATATATAAAAATACAGCAAACTAGTTCTCCTTTCAACTAATTCGTCGCCAAACCTTGTGCCCACTGGTTCGCTTTTCCCAATGACGGACCATTTTCCCTTTCCACTTTTCCCCCTTTATTTTCCACTTTCACTTTTTACACTTTCCTCTTCTCATTTTGCTCTTCCTTTTCTCCTTTACCATTCCCCTTTTCACCCTTTGTCATTTTCTTTTTCCGTTTTCACCCCATTCCCCTTAAATTTTATGCTTTCCCTTTTCACCCCTTCCCATTTCCCCATTCTCCTTAGCCTTCTTCTTTTTACGATTATCCCCATTATTTTTGTGTTTCTCCTTTTTCATTCCCCTTTTCCCCTTTCCTATTTCTGATTTTTAATTCGCTTTTTCTTTTCCCCATTGAAAATGAATTTTACATATGGAGTTTTTCTTTCTTCCATTTTCCCTTTTCCCCTTTTATTTTTCTCTTCTTTCTATTCGCCCCCCCCCCCGCCCCCACATACAAAATTTGTTCTTTTTCCGGAAAAAGAAATGCCGTAATTGTATTTTAAGTTAACATTGGCCTTTAGGCTTTTGAAATTAGCATGGTGTTTTAAAAGGGAAAAGCCCTGTTTACAAAAAAAATTAATAAACAAAGTACTCGTTATGAACTTTTTGTATATTAAGGTAAGTTACTTTTTAAGGAGTAATCGAGGAATAATTTTCACCATACAACTTCTAATTTTCAGATTATTAAGAAAATGTTTTCAAAGATCATTTTTAAAAATCTATAAGTGACGAGTTTTCAAGTCTTTTTAAAATTATTTTTCATTCTTTAAACAATTATTATCTGTTTAGGCCATTTTTCCCCCAGTATAGTGTAAAAAGTTTTTATCCTTCGGTATAAATTATACAAAGTTGGTAAATTTTAAAAGAAGCAGCATAGAGCAGTTAAATACATTTAGTAATTACTTAAACAATTTTCATTTTTTTAAACAACCCTTTCTCTTTAAATTGTAAAAATTTCTTTTCTGCAATAGGACAAATTAGCTAATTCGAAAATTAATACTGTTTTGCTTAAGATATTTCACAATTATTTAAACAATTATCAATAATCATTCACTTGAACCCTATAATTTCTAGACAAAAGGTTGTATAAAATAGTCAAACTTGGTTCAAGTTGGTACTACTTTGCTAAAAATTGAATTTTTAGTTTGAGAATTTATAATTTAAGTCGAAAAATTTTCGTTTTCATTAGCTAACTATTTTGTTAACGGTTTTTAAATTATTTCCTCAACTGAAGATTACTTAACCTATTCTATTTTATCGTTGCTTCGACATAAATTTTCTGCAGGTCAAAATTAAACTATTCTATTTAAAATTTCATTACTTTCTTTAAAATTTATCTCTTGTCTTGGAAAATTAATCTTCGGAGTGACCGATTTAAGTTTCTGGTAGAAAATTGCACTATTAGATCTTGATCGGTTTGAATTTATAATTGTTCAAATTCAAAAGTTTGTAATTTTTAATTATTTGATTTTGAAAGCTTTAAAGTATAAATAATACAATTTCAATTCCTCTGAATTTTCAATGATTCAATTTAAAAATATTCCATTTTTAAGATTTCGAAATTACCCTATTTTCCAAATTTTGAATCTGAAATCATTCAGTTTCGTGATTCTCTAAGTCAAAATAAAATTATTTACTTTGCAAAACTTTCATTTAGAAATTATACAAGTTAATTTATTTTTCTTATTAAATTTTCAAAAATCGCTCAATATGTATATTTTTTAGAAGCGTTTAATTCAAAATGATTAATAATTGTTTACTGTTTTAAAATAATGTTAAAAAAACAGTTCTAAAATTGATTTTTAAATTTTCATATACTTCATGTTAGGAAATAAAAATCCAGAAACGTGAACGCGCGATTTTCGTGCATGAAATTATTGCAAGTGTGTAAGACAAAATATATATTTCGACTCGGGCTCTTTATGAAAGATATGGAAAAAATGCTAGATTCGAAGACAACCCTAGTCGAAATGAAGGCCCTACTTCAGGCACGGGATCCAGGGGGGGGGGCCCTAAGTCCAGGCTCGAATTTTGCAAATAAGATGATTAAAGTTTATTATATATAATACTGGTAAGCAAATTTCCTTCTTGAATACGGTTATAGAGAAAACATCAATTCTCAGCGTATATTTTTCAAATATAGCGCCCATTTTATATCATGTAGTTACGTACAGATACTCTGGTAACGTATATCAATGTTACAATATATTTCCAGCACTGGCGCTGTCACCCTTGCGTCGTATCCACATGCGGGAAGAGAGCCTGACAGCCAATGTAGATTGCCAACCATGTAATTCTCGCAGCCAATCAGGGTCTTGAATTCTCTCATGGATGTATGAGGCATCATTTTATTGTGAATAAGCATTTCAGTTAAACAGAGGGCAAACTCAGCTGATTGCGATATTTTCGAAGTAACGTTTTACAGCAATCCATAATGGTAAATATTTTATTTCTGTATTCTGGCGATTTTAAGGCGACTTTAGTTTTTTGAAGATAATTTTTTTCAAGATTCTTCATTCTTGGCTTCGTTATAAAAAGAAAATGTTTGCCGTTATGATACCAAAAGTTCAAGCTGATACCAAGAACTGAAAAAATGCGAAAATCAACTAGTGATTGCATACATTAAAAAAAATAAGACTTAAAAATCAGAGTGCTAAACTCAAACTTAGAACGTGACAATGTTAATTTTATTGTTCTGTTCAAAAAAATTTTATTTACAAGTGAAAATGTTGAATTTTGATGTGTGAATAACAGATAAAAATGTATTCATTTAGAAAAATTGTGAGTAAGTTGAGGAAATACTTCTAATTTTTTCATTGAAATTGTGAACCTTTTAAGTATTATAAAAGGATTAAATATAGTACAAAAATTGTCTTAGGATTCCTGGTAAAATTCAAAATGATTTTTTTAATTCGAAAAATTAATTTCAGTAAAATATTTAGGAATATTTTTAAACAATAGCAAAATTTGATAAATAAATAACAATTTAATAGTTATGCATTTGACAAAAATAGGAATAAGTTCAAGAGATATTATTTAGAGGTTTCGAACAAGTTAAAAAATAAGTTGAAACTTTAAAGGATGTAAAAATTTTTTAACAAAATGTAGATTTTTTAAGATTTCAAACAAAATTTTAGGAGCTTTTCAAGCATTTTGAAAGTGATTGTTTAGTGAGAAAATATACTTTTATAAAATGATTTAAAAAATGTTTAATAAATAAAAGTCTATGTATAAATAAAATTCGAACAATTATTCATTTGCAATGACTCAAAATTAAAATAATTTAACTTCTAATTAAAAAAGTGTTAGATAAAAAATTGTAATCTTTCAGTTTTTAATGTTTCCAAATTAAAAATGGTTTAAAATGATATAATTTTTAAAAATTTATAAACTTATTGATTTTCTCATACAAATAATTTTTTAAGAATTGAAAAAAATCTGCCTCAGTCCGGATTAGAACTGGGCGAATAATAACCATAAAATTATTATTAACCTCCCCCTTGAGAGTAGAGGGGAGAGGGTAATTATTGTGTGGCCCCCCAAAGCCCTTTTCTGGATCCGCGCCTGCCCTACTTTGCACTCCGAGTGTAAGCATTGTCCCTACTTTGCGGCTGATTATTCTACTAGGGCCTAAGTAGCCACTCCATTAAGTAATAAATATTAAAGTGTTGATATAAAAATGGCTCCAAGGGGAAAGAAGTTTGCCCTAATCTGCCGGGTACTTTGTAGAGGCTCCATTCGGGTCCTTCGGTCTGCCAGGGTATTTCACAGTTATTATTAAGAATAAAACATAATAAAATTTTAGGTGAACGGGGGCTTCACACTACTTCATTTTGTAACTTAGAACTATTCTATCAATGATTCTCAAAGGGCCAACCCGCTCAACCCCTGCATGTTAGGATTTTGGCATAACCTCAAAAACGCCTAATGAACCACTGAAACCGCAAAAATTATTTACTCTGCAGCATTTTCACCCACCTCCCCTTTATCTGGTCACCCTATAACCTCATGGCTTCATAATCCTCTGACAGCATGCTGATGAAACGCCATAACTTCAAAACCCCGTGACATCATTCAGAAGAAAAATCTTGTTTGGGAGAACAGACAAATTTCGTTAGTGAGACCTTAAAACCCCGAAACCATAAGAGTTACATGAGTGAAGTCAAGAATTAAGGTCTACGTTATTACTATTTTTTCAAACTCCTGTCAGACGTCTCTGATACCTCAGTATGCTAAGCCACTTTTGTAGCAGACCTGTCGGAGATAGCACGGTCAGTTTTACAAAAAGACCCATCAGAGGCAATCTGAGGGCTTTCGTGGACGAGAGTTACCGCATCCTAAGCTTTGGCCACATGGAAGCCAGTTGCGAGGGCTCTGATCGAACGAAGTCCTGGTGGAGTTGTGGCTAGAAGGACCATAAGGCTGCGAAGTGCGAAAGTACACCGCAATGCTACTTCTGCAAGGCAAAACAGGACAAGCCCCGGAGAGAACACCTTCCTGGGACGATGAGGTACTTGACGTTCAGGGAGGCAGCCTTGTTAAAGAATCCACAGGGACGCCCAAGCTAATGTAGCAGACACAACTAGGATTCTGAAAGCCGATGATCTCGATGCGCATTACCACCGCCCTGCTGAGAACAATACGAGCATCCTGTTTGGGTTGAAAGAAGATTAGGTGAACGTCAAGCAGGCGATGTATGTTAAAAGTCGAAGTACGGCTTACTGGCGGTTCCGAGGACATGAATTAGTGGAAAAGGGAGGTTTAGTCAGTACGAATCTGACACTACCCATCTCAAAAATCGCCTACTGAGGCGAACTGACCCGCGATTGTAGAGGGATCTCTACTGTATGGATTTTGGATACATCTATAGCTAATATGAAAAATTGCAAGACACAATGGCGTTCGGGATAAAATTTACATGAATGCACTGGAAACGGTGATAGGTACTGCTACGTGTGCGGTCATTTTAAGATGAAGAAAAATTTTAAGAACTACACTCAAAACCTGCATCAAATATATCAGCACTGTTTTGGGTGTGAGGTAATCCAAGGAAATTATCTTTGGTTCTCCAAAATGATCTGCTGTGCTTGCATATCAATGTCGAACCGACACATGCGTATGCTGCGAAAATGAAGTTTGTTATACCACCTGTTTGGCGGGAGCCCAAGAGCAAAGATGATTTTTATTTTTGTTTGACTGACACAGTAGGATTCAACTCCAGTAGTTTGCAAAAAGTTTTGTACGCAATCGTGTCCAGCGTAACCAATGCTTCCATGTCTTAGATAAGTAATAAGAGAGATCATGAAGTAGACCTTGATGTATCTGTGGCTGATATGAAATTCATGAAGCAACTGATGAAGATGTCAAGTAAGAGAGCAGCGAGAGTAGCGATGGCACTGCTCAGGAAGAATATGTTGTAACGAAGAAAACAGAACGTACGCCGCGCCCATTCAATAAAGAAGAACTGAATGATTTAATCTGAGAACTAGGGCTGTCGAAAGATGGGACTTAATTGCTAGCTTTGATAATAGAAGAATGAAATAAACTAACTAAAGGAACAAAGGTTTTATTTTATTGGAATAGGGATGAGTCATTTCAAAAATACTTTACAGAATAAGACGACTTGGTGTACTGTAACAATGTTCCTGGTCTTATAAATGAATTAAAAAGAGATACATACAAATCTGTGAAGTGAAATTTTTTTATATATTCTTCAAAATGAAGCCATAAAGCGGGGTTATTGCAAAATACAAATAAATATGCTTTGGTACCGATAGGACATTCAATATTGCTTAAGGAAGAATATGCAAACATACAAATGGTTTTGGGTAAGAGCAAATACGGAAAACACAAATGGCAGATTTGCGGCGATCTCAAGATCTTGACAATGATTCTAGGTCAGCAATCTGGTTTTACGAAATTCACATGCTTCCTTTGCTTGTGCGATAGAAGGTATCGAAAGAATCATTAGGTTTAGACAGATTGACCAGCTCGAGAATGAATGGAAACTGAATCAAAAAAATTTACAAACAAAACTTTCGTTGGGCCGGCTAAAATTCTACTTTCTCCTTTGCACATCAATCTCGATTTGATGAAACAGTTCGTAAAACCTTTAAATAAGGAAGGAAAATGTTTTGCTTATTTATTCAAACGATTTTTAGCTTTATCGAGCGCGAAATTAAAAAAAGGAGTCTTTTATGGACCTCAAATTTGTAAGATGTTGAGAGGTAAGAAGTTCATTGCCACAATGAATGTTAATGAACGAGATTTATGGATGAACCAGCAGAATGTAGTTGAGAATTTCTTAGGTGAACACAAGATTCACGACCACAAGGAATTGGTGTCTGACTTGCTCAAGAACTACAAAAAATGGGTTGCTTGATGGGTTACAAGCTAAACTTTCTTGATTCCCAACTGGAAAACTTTCCAGAAAATCGTAGAGATTACAGTGAGAAACAAGGAGATCGCTTCTAACGAGATATCAAGAGAATTGAAACAGGTAGATGGAATACGAATATGATGGCAGACTTCTGTTAGATGCTTAAAAGGGAGAGTGTTTACAGATGTAAGAAGCGGAGACGAAATTAATTGAACAGATCTACCGAAGACTAGAGAGTTTGAAAAAATAAATAAAATCGTTATTATGGATTTATTGATGTTGACAATGATAAAAGAAATTAGGAATAAAAAAAGTGATGGGGTTATTAGGTTATGGTGTTATGGGATTTCGGGGGGGGGGGCACTCAAAGTGTCATATTACCATTTTCGGAATTTCTATCGTGTTAATCGAACGCCCGTTTTGCCATGCGGCCAGGAGGAACTGGTGTCCGTTGTAAAGAATGACCAGTGTATGATCTACTACAATTCCTCATTTTCCACCACAAATCATATCAGTGCTACATATCCTGATATTGTCCTTTAAAATCTAGAGATCAGGATAATTTACGTGATTGAATTCTCTGCACTAGCTGATGGTAATATCGCGGCAAAGAAGGAAGAAAAACAGGCCAAATGCCAGGCCCTTCTTTTCGAGTTGAGCAAGCTGTATCAAGCTTACAAAGTCCATCTTGTGGCTTTCGTAATCGGATGCCTTGGAGGTATGAAAGCTTCATTTCTTAGCTAATTCAAAAAAATACCGGTTAGCCAGCTTCAGGTTCCATCTATCACCAGCCAGACGAAGTCTGTTCTTCTGGGATCACTTTATCTGATCCGTCAACACTATTCCTCCTAACATTGTACAAAGCATGGTAGCTCTAAAAAAAAGTATCCAGAGGTGATACCTTGACCTCCAACTGTTCCATCTGCCGTGTAAGGTCATCTGCGGCTGAGACCGCACTTGAAGCAATAGTGTTGTACGATGTATCTTGCGTAAATTTCCCGTTCTTGCTTACCTTCTAGGATAGAAGGAACAGGAGTGGACAACGTACACGTTCCGGTTGGGTCGGGATTGTTTTTTTTTTAAAGAAACTATGGTCGTAGCTACTGGAGTTCACATCTTATCTGATAACATATGGACTTTATAAACTGCAGACAACTCTGAACATGATCAGAGTTATCTGCAGCTTATCATGCAGCCCAGCTATAGTTACTGAGAGTTCACAAAATAACGTGCACGATATCTTCGTGATCTGCTGCCTGTTTAAATTTATTGTGTGTCACCATGGCCTGAAGCTGAAATGCGGTGAAGTTTGATAAAATACGATCATATTTTTAGAAATCTCCTGAAATGTTTAAAGTTCTTTTCAATATTTTGATATTGTGAAAAATTCATTCAAATACCCTATTAAAAGTCTTTAAATTCTTTGAAATTCCTAAAATACTTTAATATTCTATAAATTTTTGCTGAACCCCCAGATTCTTTACAAATCCTTTGAAATATTTCCAAATCTTGGAAATCCTCTGCAATCTCTGAAAACTTTAAAATGTCTTAGCTTCAGCCGATAAACCTGCACAAATTTTCATGTTTCTTTAGGTAGTATTAATTAAGAAAAACTTGAAATAGCTTTGTTGTAGCGGACTTTTATTTACATAATAAACAGAAAACATCAAGACCCTAATTAAATCATAACGATTTGAAGTCCTCTTAACATTAGTATATTTATACTTAAAGACCAGAATGTAAGAATGAAAATTATTAACATTAATAGAACCAGGTGTGAACTTCTTTACGTAAGCTAGTTTGAGAAAATGTTAGTGGCAGTTGTCGAAATTCAGCCCCTACTTTTAAACCCCTAGTACAACGACTAAAAACTATTAATCTGTTTAGTAACAATTAACTTTAAACTATTTAAACGCTATTTAAGCTTGTAGTCTCACTTTGACGTTGTGAAACGTCTCCTTAATTGCTGATAATCATTATAATCATATATCTTATTTGAATATAAACGCAACATTATTACTAACTAACAAACATGAACATTATTTCCTTTTAGCTGAATTGAGCAAATATTGGTAGTTTTTGCCTACCCTTAAGATATTTATAATGTTTTATATCAATGATAATAAATATATAAAAGTTTGTACGGTCTCTAGTATTTTGAAACAAATGTTTAATTATTTCCATTCGAAATGTAAATATGATTTTGAAAAAACCATAATTAGTTATTTATATATTGAAATATTTATTTCCAGAGACCTTCTTAATATTAACTTTCGGCTGTGGGATCATTAGTGATATTGTAATTTGATTTCACATTCTTTTAAATTAAATTATATGAGTTCTGCTGATTCTAAATGAGCATTGTATACTTCTATAAATTTTTCGGTGTGTGCTTTAGTGATTTCCTCAGAGTTTTGTGCGTGATTTTGGTTTGGACGTTTGGCTTGTTCCTTTATTAACTGAGCTACATGCTCATCTGCATCCTTTCTTGCTTGAGTTGCAGCTGTATAGACTATATGTAGTAAACCAGATGTCATTCCCTCAGTTACGGCCGAGGGTCGAATCTGTGCTCGACGGGCGTTAGAATTCTTATCAATTTGTTTAGCTATTGTTATAAGCTTGTCTACACCCAACAACTCTATATTTTCAGGGCTCACTCTTTCAAATTGCTGATCTCGTCTGTCAAATACCTTCTTCGGGTAGGCAGTCAGATCTGTTATTCCTCTTATGTGATCACCGCTTTTATACCCAACGATGATACGACGCCTTTCGTATAAAATTGAACCTTCCGTGAATCGAGGCAAGTTGGCCAAATCCTTTCGTATTGCATTTTTTTCGTATGGGTTTAGCGTCTCATATCGTATTTCCTTGAGAGGAGGAATTCCGAACAAGTTGAAATAAGGAAATAAAGCTGGCAGTGGCGCTAGCTCCTCTGCACTTGATTCTGCAAGCAGAAATATCAAAGATAAGAGAAGTTTAATACTTAGAACAGAGATTGAAACCTTTTTGGCATGAACCTCAGTTTAAAGGGTTTCTTAAGGGCCCAGTTCCGGTTTTATCAAATTCTTAAAGGTACGGGTTCAAAGCCACATCCTTTAAATTTTAGAAGGTTTTTGAGGCTGTACCTAGATCTTTTCAACTAAAATAAAGGGAGAAAGAGCGCGACTTAACAAAAAAATGTGCGAAACATACTAGGCTGACCTATCTTCAAATTAGTTCTGAGTAGTTCAATTGTTATCCGATAAAGATGAATTTTCCACAAGAAAAAATTCATTTGCAACAAAAAGGAAAACCAATTTCGAAAAAAAATATTCAGTTTTATAACAAACAGATGAGTTTTAACAAAATTGGTGAATCACAAAAAAAAATGTAAAAAAGAAGTGCAACTGTTAATCAAGTTCTCTCAATTCGTAGCTGAATTTTCAACTCAAAAAGATAAACTTTCGACTTTTCGACTTTTTCACGTCTATGATTCCGGGCTAAATCTCTGCTTTTCCCTCCCTAGAGAGAAAAAGGTGACATCTATGAACTCGCATTCGACGACCATCAGCCCACTCACCGCAAAATCGGTAAGAAAATTTCTGTTGAAGATAAAAGAATTTTGTGGTGATTTATGGAAAGTTACGATACATAATTGATCAAATAACCGTGAATCACCAAAAATTTCCGGTAACTTATGAAAATTGTAGAAAATGTATAGATATTTGTCAATAAAATTTAGAGTAATTGTGGGTCCGGATGCAATAAGGGCACATAAAATTTTTTCGTGCGAAAACGAAGTTCCCTGGAGGCTTTAGAAAAAATTTTCGAATTTTAATTTTCAAA
>NC_046657.1:143170812-143183759 GCF_010883055.1 Belonocnema kinseyi
AGATGCGCAATCAAATTTTACATCCATATATATCTTTTGAAAATTAAAATTCGAAAATTTTTTCTAAAGCCTCCAGGGGACTTCGTTTTCGCGCGAAAAAATGTTATGTGCCCTTATTGCATCCGGACCCACAATTTATCTTAAATTACCATAAATTATCTGTCACATTACCATAAATTACCAAAAAATTTCATAATTCTACAAAAATATCTAAAAATGTTTCAGATTTAATTTTGGCTAAGTTCTGATAATTTTCTATTATGATACGAGTATTTTTAAAGGAAATCTGTATTATCAACAGAGCAATTACTATCGATCTGTATAGATGTCACTCCACAATCTGTGAAAATAGAAATCAAAACCATCGATTAAGTTAACTCTTCAAATAACAGAAAATAATTCACATAATTTTTGGCAAGATGGAAAATAGATTTTTGAAATTTTCTAATGATTTTTTTTTAAAGATAGGAAATTCTGTAGTTCGATTCCTTGATGACCAAGTTTTAGAGAATATTTTTCAGAACTACTCGGCCGATAATAAAGAATTCCTTTAAAAACATTTAGATTTTAATTTTGGCTAATTTCTGATAAGCTTCCATATTAAAAAGTAAAATTATCATAAATAGCTCCAAATTTCCATAAATATCGGGCAATTTACAGACATTTTTCAAACGAAATTTGAGCAATCTAAGGCAAGTTACCATAAACTACCTGTAATATTCACATAAATTACCAAAAATTTCATAAATTTTTCGAAATTCATAAAAATGTTTAAATTATAATTTGCGGCATTTTATGGTAATTTACAATTTTTCCCTGTAAAACACCATGAATTACCATAAATGACATCAAATTTCATAAATTTTCGGAAATTTATAGACATTTTTAAATTGAATTTACCATAAATCATGCTTCCTTTATTCGAAATCTAATATGGGCTGAATTCATGACTGTCTATTGTGAAATGTCAAAAATCATCCACTTGTTATGAAAAATATCGAAAAATTCCCTATTCTTCTCCTAGGTGCATGAGATACTCCTTTAACCATGTGGTGAAATGTTCATTTTAAACCAATTATAAATTTTTACCAAAGAAGATTATTTTTCCACCAAAAAATAGCCTGCAAGGTCTGGCCTGCCCCAGGCCTGGCGCTTGCAAGTGAGCCGAGAACCAGAAAAATTCCTGCGTTCGATTGGCCAATTTTTTGACATAATTCAAAAAATTACAGGATGCTCAAATTGATAGAAAATAAGCAATTCACACCATAAAGACAAGATTTTATTTTCTTATCACCTTGACAGATTGGCCTGGCTCAGATTTGGTGCTGATCTGCTAGACAAAATGAACTATTGTACTTTCGGGCTGAAAGGTCTGTCCTGGCTCAGACCTGGCGCTGATAAGCATGCCGAGAACAAGCAAAGTTTGAATTCGATCAGCAAATCTTTTTGAATAATCCGAAATAATTGTAATGTATTGCTTGGCCCTGGGCTAGATTTTATCAGTCAAGTTTGACAAACTCTCAGCCAGCCAAGAACTTGCGGCTGACCAGCTCATAACTAGAGGCTGGCCACACCGTCTAGTCTGCGGCTCTTGAGAAAAAACGTAACACGTTTGGCCAGGCCCAGGCCAGAACATCTGGTTGGCGCCAAGAATAGAAATCAGACGGTCTCATCTGGTCCAGATCGGCACTAAAATATTTTTCTAGGAGGGTTAGATATATGAACAATAAATATAGAAATTGATAAAAAAAAAGCATTAACCTGCAAACGAAAAAGATACATTTTCAATAAATGAATGCTTATTTAAAGAATCTTATAAGAACGCGATTGATTGTGACATTTTTGAATTTAAAAAAAAAATAAGACGGCACTGTTTTAAATCATGTCAATAGCCTAAATCAAATGATCGTAGATCATGCTAAGTCACGTCTTCCAAGAACACGAAGTCTCTCGTTGTTTCCTAAGACCAAGAGAAATGAGAATTATTTACACATTGAATCAATTTTCCGTCGCTCTAGTCACGGTGCAAATAATCTCTTTGACATGTATTCACACACAAGATGACCAAAAAAACTCGACAAAAATTATTACCACACAAAAAAAAATTCGCCAAATTTGTTAACACCATTTTTTTAAGGTATCAGAAAACATTCAAATCAAAAAAAACTTTAAAAATCGTTTTTTCAGTGTCGCACATTTATTTAAAAAGTTTATTATTTTATATTTATTTTTTCTTATTGTTCAAACAATAAACTTGTATGAACTTTTTTTTCATCTAAAAAATCTTACAGTAGTATCAATACGAAACTGTAAAAAGTTGTATAGTTGAATTACTATTCAAATATTTTTTTTTTTAATTCCTTTTCATATCTATGAAAAATTATAACAACATTTTTAATGCAGTATTGAGATTGCCAATTGTGAAGAAACAATTAATCTAAACAATTATTTATTACAATTTCTCCCTTGATTTCTTGTATACTGAGTTCCCTTTGAAAAAGCTAAATTTTTCTGAAAATGTTTCAAGTTTATTTTTTCAACAAAAATTTTAATTTCAATTTTTTTTTAATTTGAAATGTGTGGAGTTTTCTTTTACCATTGAATTTTATATTTGTGAAAGTAGAATCATAACAACAATAAAAATGCCGTAAAAAGTAATTTTTTTGAAGAAATATTGTAGTTACATCATTATTTGGTTATGATTTTAAATGTAAACATTGTTTAAACAAATTATTATTGTTTCTTGTTATCTTTTTCTGTATTAATACCAGATAGTTGCAGTTGTTTTCTGAAATTTTTTCACTTTTTGTTAGCTTGCGAATTAGAGTAAAGCATTAATTAATCCAAGTCAAGAAAAGTAATCATTTAAAAAATTTATTATTATTTTTAATAATATTCCCTTTTCTTAATGGTAGAAAGTTGCGGTTTTTTTCTAAGTTTGTAACTATGTATCGATTTTTCACTTGGCGTGACTTAATTCTTAATTAAATTGCGCAAAAAAATTGTTTGAACAAATTATTATTTTCAATAACTATCTTTCTCTATATTAATACCAGATAATTGAGATTTTTTTCTGAAATTTTAAACTTTTTGTCCACTTTTTACTTAATGGAATAATAATTAATGCAAGTAAACAAAATAGTTTGTGTGTTAACGTGCAGTATTCATCACCCTCCTGAGTAAAATATGGTCAAAAGTTTAAGAATCCAAAAAAACCGCAACTTTTTATAATTTATCTAACAGAAGATAATTACACACAATAATAAATTGTTAAAACAAATATTTTTGCAGGCTTCCATTATTCATTACTTTGCTAAGTAAAACGAGAATCAATATCAGATTGAGTCATGAATAACTTCCGCTTTTCTATCCAATATTTATTTGCTTTCTTTAAATAACAAAACGATAAGAATTTATTATGAATTTACCACAAATATGTATGACCTTCTCCATCTTTCATCAATTCATTTCTTGAGGCTGGTTTAAATTTAAAGAAATTTTCGACAGCGTGATTGACTTGCTTTTGAGAATTAAATGTTTTTCCCACCATCTTTTTTGTTCGTTAAAAAACTTGTTGAATGGAAAAAATTTCAGTTTTAAAGAGCAAGTCATACTGTCGAAAATTTCTATCACTTCAAACTAATCCAATTTTACAAAGAAGGAATCGATAAGCTGCCAGAATATTAATATTTTTTTTCAAATAATTATTACTATTTAACCGAAAAAATGATTGAATCACTGCATTTTAAATCTAGACTAAGTTGAAAATTCCTGAAAATGTCATTTTCTAACAATATTCAAATTAACTATTATTAAAAATAATAACAAATTATTTTAACACATTATTTTGTTAACATCGATAGATCATTCAATTCATTTTTACTCATAATGAGACAAAAAGTGAAAAAAATTTGATAAAAACTGCAGTTTTCTAGCAATATTCTGAGATAATATTATCAACAATAACAATAAATTGTTTGAATAATTATTTTTTTTACCAATCATTAAGTATTACCTTTATTTAATAATTACAATTAAAAACTAATTTTCTGGAAAAAGTGGCACCATTTTATTTTTCCACATTGGATAAGCCTTTTCTTCAATTACGAAAATAAGAAAATGAAAATACGTATTTTTCAATACCAATGCATATTATGAATTTCCATAATACCAATTTAGATTGAAATGATATGTTTTTCAGGGTAACTGAGAAAAAAATTCAATGCAAAATAAGATACATATATTAAAGTAATCATGATAAATTAATAAATTAAATAAGCCGAAGAAGTTTTAACAAGAGAGAATTCACAATTCACAAAATAAAAAAAAATAAAATAAAAGTATGAACTACTTAATTAAATGTGCATCACTGAAAAAATTATTTTAAAAGATCTTTTTGATTCTAATGTTTTGGGATAACTTCTAAAACATTTGTTTCCAAATTGGTGAAAGTTTTGTTTTCTACTACATTTTCATTGTTATTTTCATCAAGTGTACTTCTTTAAAAGAAAATAATGTTTCAAGAATACTGCAAGATTTATCAATGGTTATTAATGAAATAAAATTTTTCAACTAAATAATTTTTATAATTTCACAACTGAGATATTAACCAAAGTATAACACGTTGAATTTTAAAACTGCGTACCTAAAATCATTGTGTACTTTTCACAAATTTAATAAATACTAGGAATTACTGATGAAATACGGATATCAATTATGAGGGCCATCATTGTGTACTGAAATGTTTGAAATCACTTAATTGTTTATTCAGAAATTTTCAGTCAATTTAGAAATTTCCGGAAATATAAGATAGTCTTTCAGAATTTATGATAATTTATGACACTTAAAATTTCCTGAATTTTCAGAAATTTTAAAATATGTGTAATTACGATAAATTTTGTAACTTTTTATACAATTGACGATTTTCTGATGATCTAAGCCCTAGGAATTTGTTCAAAGGTATACAAAATTTTTCATAAATTTATATAAAATTAATAAATTACCGAAAATTTTCAGTTATCCAAAAATGTCAAAAATAAATCAATTAATAATAATTTTCGGTAATTTATCATTAACGTATGGCAAAATTACCAAAAAATCACTATTTTAAAATTTTCTAAAATTTTCTAAAACTTCCCTGAAATATTTGAATATCAGATATTACGAGAAATTTTGGAAATTTTAAGTAAGTTAAGCACTTTCCAAAAACCTGAGCTATCCGAAGATTTTCGGAAATGATTGGACAAGTGTCTGAAATTAATGGAAATTTTCAAAACTTCAGGTAATCAAAAATGTCCAAACATGTCCAGAATTTTTTGGAAAATTTGCAGTAATTTTTGGTAAAACACTTATAATTCCAATTTCCGTAATTTTTTGCAATCTGAGATTATCTGAAATTACAAGAAGTTTTTAGTCATTTTATAAATGTTCAAAAATGAATGCTCTAGGAAGTTTCTCGAAATAAGTCTAAAAATTTTCAGAGATTTATGAAAAATTAATAAATTACTATAAATTTCAGTTTTTGAAAATGTCCAGAATTAATTAAATAGTAATAATAATTTGTGTTTATTCATGGTAATATTAATAAAAAATTCCCGAAAAATTGAAAATATTTGAATACCAGAAGTTACGAGAAATTTTCAGACAATTCATAAATACTCGGAAATTAAGTCTATCCAAAGATTTTTAGAAGAATATCAATAATTTTCAAAAGAAAATTAATAAACTATCGCAAATTTCATGAATAAAATATACCAAGATTTTCGGGGCTTTTCGGTAATTTGTGATAATTTATTAGTAGTTCATGGTTATGTTATGGTCAATCCAACCCAACGCACATATTTGAAAGATTGTAAGGCTTCCATATTTCATTAAAACTTTCACGCAAACATTTGAAGAGAAAAGAATTCTGAATATATTTCGCTTCCACAGAAAAATTTATGCGTCTGAACTAGAAGTGTATTTCGAAATACTCCACGTGAAATTAGTACGTTTCATTAAAATACAATATGGAATTGTTTTTGAAAAATTGGATGGCCACGTGTAATTTCACAAGAAAATGTCCAGCTAGGCTGAAATCGTGCTTCTTTTACATAAATTACTCAAAATTACAGATATGATATTGTACAATTAAATATTTACCATTAAAATTAAGGAAGACGGCTAGAGTGACGAATAGGTAGCAGGTGGCGATCCTCATTTTTATTAGAGATGATTCCATTTCACGAAAAAAGTCGTAAATAGCGAAAGTGAAGAAGAAATATCCCATCAAATGATGCCCTATATATAACGATAGTTCAAACGCATTCCAGTCGAAGATAACCTTCAGGTCAAGTTCAACATGGCAATTTTAATCTCGAAAATGTCACGTACGCATCTTGTGGAAGGGGGAGGAACATCTACATGTCTCTTTTCTTCTTGTATCATGTATTTCATGTATTAACTAGATGGAAGATTTGTTTATCTCTTTCCTTAAAAAATGCTCCCTTGTTATATTATTATTTTTATTTATAAGAAAAGTAGCAAAAGTAATATTTCATTTGTTGAATGTGAAAACGAATTAGATTAACAATCACGCCATAAACATATTTATTTTCACGTATTTTAGGTGATTTGATACAATCGGAATGTAAATACAACCTTCTCATTTGTAATCGCTTTTGTAAAAATAACTTAAAGAGCCAGTGCGATATTATAATCCGCTTAATTAAAAATAACTTTCCACAATTAAGTTCAATATAGAAATTGAAAGCAACTTCAATTTAGAAATTAAAACCAAAAATATATTGCAAAATACTTAAATGGTTTATCATGCACAAATACTGGCTCTTATATTGCGTCGTTTGACTTTTTCCGTTTGCTCAAAAAAAGTGTATGACATACTCCAATTTTTTCGAATCGCGATCTGTTAGATAACCTGATATTTATATTCTCAAATTTCAGTTAAGGAGGTGATATATTCGATTTTAATATTATTTTATTTAAGAATCCCTTTTAATGGAGAATAAGAAAAATAAATTATGATGGACCCGATCGGGGCCAGGCATGGTTATCTCTGGGCGCAGCGCTTGGGCCCCGATCGGGCATCGGGTTTCATTTCGAGTCTGGCGCCATCTAGATAGCCGGATTTGGGCCAAATTCTACCCGATCTGGCCCCGATCAGATCCAAATTGGAATTTCTGCACGGGGACAGAAAGAAATGCGAAGAATAGCCGTTTTTCTAGTGGTGTTCTCCCAAAAGTCACGTTTCCCATTACAGTAGAACCTCGATTATCCGAGGTAATGTGTGAAAGAGATACCTCGGATAAGCGAAAACTCGGATAATACGGAAGAAGTACAATTTTCGGAACAGTTAGCTATTTTTGATATATTTTAAATAGAAAAAAATCTAAACATTTAGCAAATAAAAGCAAACAACTTACGAATGTGGATTTATCCTTCTGGTAAAAAGCATCGTAACTGACGTAACTAAAGGAAGTCGATAATATAGCATTGTTTCAATCTGCTCAATCGTGTTTACCTGCAATATTCCCTCGGATAACGTGGAGCCTAGAATGATCAAAGGCCGGATATTCGAGATTCTAATGTACTCTGCTTCCTTTAATTAGTATATACATTCCAAAATAAATTCATATATTTTCACAAAATTACTAGTAGTTTTCCACTATCAAATCACTAGATATTTTAACAACTGAATTAGAAACTGACTCATAATCTTTTACACGTGCAGAAATTTCGATCTGGACCAGTCCAGATCGGATCCCGATCAGGAATCCCGGTCGTGGCCAGATCGTGGATGAAACACACCTCTCGATCGGGGCCAGGTCGGGACACCCGATCGGGAAACGCGATCGATGTCCTATTGGTGCCCGATCGGTACATGAAAAAGTTTTTCCGCAACAAGATTCCCTACAACTTGACATTTTCGAATTCTTCCAAAGAAAACTAGCGGGAAATAACCTATGATTTACGAATTATTAACATTTTACTTTAAAGAAGTTCAATTTCCTGTCAATTGCATTACTTCCTGAGAAATTCGAGAAGGTGGTTGTAGATAATATTTTCGGCGAAAATTTGAGCTATCATTTATTGTATCGTTTTATTGTTTCAAGTCTGTTAAGAAGCAATATAGACCAAACAACAATTAAACAAAAATAAAGTTTTGAATTAAATATTTCTGGTTATTTTAAATATTATTTACAGAATATGCATTTAATTAATTTTTATTATTATTTATTAATTTCGACCTAATGGACATTTATATAAGTTGAAATGTCATTGTTTATGATAAAAAAGAAAAACAACTTTGTTTAGCAAACTTAATTAATTTCATCTTATAATAATATTTGAATCATCTAATGGTAAATATACTAATTTTACCTGGAACAATTTACTTAATTATTAATGTATTTGAGGTTAGGTTTCAATGAGCCCGCAGAGTGTAATTACTTACTCTCCGCAGGTTTCGAAGCATACTGGCTGGTGTTTGGTGCATCCGAACACTTGGTTTACTCGCCTTATGCGTTTTGAATCATTGATAGAATATTATAAACAAGTAGTATGTATACAAATTTCACTGCACTATCAGAAAACATCAAGCAGCACTAGTTCTGCGAGCGCATAGAGATGGCGTTTTAGTAGGAAATCAGTCTGGCCCGGCCGAGCCCAGGCATGGGCCACAAAGTTCTACCGATCCGGACCAGATCGGGAAATCCGATTGAGGCCATTAAAAAATATCACTTTCCGCGTTTATAGTATGTTGACACCGTACTTTCAATATTTTTTCACATTTCAAAATTATACAAAATTAATGTTAAAGGTATTTTCGCATGTACTATTCGTCAAGGTGGAATTAGGTTCGAATTTTTCAATTTGATTCGAAATTTCTAGGAGGTTTTATTAAACGTAGAGGCGAATATTTTAGCAAAATAGGCGTCATTACGGCCTTGATACACACGATACTTTTTTGCTACCCTCCTTGAAAATAAAGAATGTAAAATAGATAAAGGGAACGTAAAAGCTTCCAGGAAAAATGCTTTCTCTTTTCTATTGCTCCTTCAGTTCTTCCAGTCACTGACCATTTTCCCTTTCCACTTTTCCCATTTCGCCTTTTTACTTTTTACTTTCTCCTTTCACTTTTCATACATTCCCCTTCTCTTCTATCCCTTTACTTTCTCCTCTACCATTCCCCTTTTCACCCTTTCTTATTTCCCCTTCCAATTTTCTTTTCCTACTCCCCTCTATCTTTTCCGCTTTCCCCTTTCACCCTTTTCTGTTTTCCTGTCCTCTTTACCCTTGTTCTCTTTTCAATTATCTTCTTTTATTTTTCTCTTTCTCCCTTTTCTTCTAACTTTTCACCTTTCATTTATCTCATTTTCTCCTTCGCTTTTCCTTAACCATTTCCCTTTACCGTTTCCCTTTCCTCTTGTCCCTTTTCACACTTTCCTATTTTCCTTTTTGATGCCGCCTTTTCCCGTTAACTTAAACCTTCTTCTCTTTTTCAATTTTCCTTTTTCTCTTTCATTTTCCACTTTTTCCTATTTACACCCCTCCCTCCCCAAACACAACATTTTTTCATTTTCTGGAAATAAATTTCGTCATTTCTTTTCACCTTTTCATCCGAGTAGGTATTAGATTTGTGTAAAATTGGAACCGCCCAGTTTTTGTCAAATGCCGACTTTTTGAAACCCCTTGAATCCGAAAACCAGGTTTTTACGAGTGGATCTACCTATATGTCTGCCTGTATGTCTGTCTTTTTCTACAATAACTTTTGAAAACATAAATCTATTCAATTGGCCTTTAGTAAACTCGTTTAGTGTCCTGAACTGAGGGTCAAGTTCGTTAGCCAGCCATTTTGGATAAAAATTTAAAAAGTGGGCACATTGTGCCAAAATTTGTCAAGTGGGCCACTTTTTTAAGGCTTGTGATTTTTCTTTGGTAATGCGTGATAATTTAAAGTTTTACATAAATAAAATGGCACAAAAACATTTTTGCAAAATTTTCATTTTTTGAGTCGTGACTGTTATTTAACTTCTTTAGCATTGTTCTCGTAATTAATTTTTTCTCCTAATCGGTAAAAACAATCGCCACAATTTTTGGCAGGTTTCATTAAATATGTTCATTCTATAAAAAAAAATCCTTTTGCCATTGTTGCATAAATATTGATGAAATTAGCAACAACTTTTATAAACAAATAGAATTCGTTCTAACTTCTCAATTGATTTCAATGCTTTAGTTGACTAATTACGATAGCCTGTTTAATTATTAAGATTTTGGTAAAAACAAAAATTAGGGTACTCGCATATCATCAAAAGTTGTGCGTGTTTTCGTGTTGACGTTCCGCGCTCCATGCCGCGCGACGTACGATATTCACGGCGATTTGTGTAAAATTTTACCCCCATTCCCAAGATTGTCCTTTGGTACACTCCTTTAGTATCTTGAAGTCGACTTTATAGTTAATTCCAGAAAATCTAAACTGCTAACGGTTTTAAAGACAAGAAATCTGTCTAGTGTGCGGGACCATTCTCAACGCGCGCTGAGCTTGCGGCTCGATGCGCGCACTAGTTTGAGCACGCCTAGGGCACGCGACTGTTCGTCCTCACGCTTCGCGCTCGATTATGTATTCATCTATCGCTTCGCACTTAATTTTGCTTTTACATCGTGCTATGCGCTCGGACTTTGTATTTTTCTCACATTCGCATTTTCGCGCTCTTTCAGCTTTAGCGAACACATTCTCATCACGTATATCGTGCTTCGCACTCGATTTTGCCAAAATGGCAAATTCTCTACATTATGCTGTTAATTCTTATATTAAATATAATACATTTTTGATGTACCTCTTCCTGGGATTGGGTACTTATATTTTGCAGAATAAAGTATGAATTGTATTTATCATGATTAATTAAATATTTGTTTATTATTTTGCGTTAAATTTTATTTGTAGCTGCGCTGAAACATGTCCGTGCAGAAATTTTGATCTGGCCCCGTTTAGGGCCAGACCAGTCCAGATCGGGGCCAGATCGCAGATGAAACACACGCCCAGATCGGGGCCAGATCGGGAAACCCGATCGGTACACGATCAGTCTCAATATAATCCATTCGTGAATTTCACGAATGGAGATTTAATATAAGTAAACTCGAATCTATCGAATGGTCCTCTCCTTTCGAAGTCTACCTTAATATATTGAATTTCCAATTAAGTTATTTTAATTTGAAATTAAAGTACGACATGCACGAAAAGAAGAGGTTTCAGACCACCAAATTTAATTATACTATTGAGAAACGTAAGATTATCGTAGATGGTATCAGTTTCGAGAAAAAGGTTAATTTTTTATAAAAAAATGGATGATAACCAGAAATATTTTAACTAACAATTTTAATTTCTTGAAAAAAATTTCGTCTATAAAATTTCTTACCAAATTAGAAAAACTTTTGTCGCAAAAAGGTTCCCTACAACTTGACATTTTCGAATGCGGGAAATAACCTATGATTTACGATTTATTAACAATTTACTGTAAAGAAGTTCAATTTTCTGTCAATTGCATTACTTCTTGAGAAATTCGAGAAGGTCGTTGTAGATAATATTTTCGCCGAAAAATTGAGTTATCATTTATTCTATCGTTTTAATTTTTCAAGTCTGTTAAGAAGCAATATAGACCAAACAACTTTTAAACAAAAAATGAAAAGTTTTGAATTAAATATTTCTGGTTATTTTAAATATTATTTACAGAATATTCGTTTAATTAATTTTTATTGTTAATTATTAATTTCGACCTAATGGAAATTTTTATAAGTTGGAATGTCACTGTTTATAATAAAAAAGAAAATTAACTTTGGTTAGAATTTTAAACTTCGCGCGAAACCAATTAGATGTCGAATGCGATTCTAAAGTTCATGTTATGAAAATTTGTCCTTAATGTATGTCTATAATGAATTTATTATTGATACAGAATCAAAGTTTCAACAACAGAATCGGTTGTATCACATATTTTATTCTCATAATCTAAAAACATTACAATTTTGTGCATAATGCAATCCATTTCTTGTCAACAGATTTGATAATTCTAACTCTACATTATATCGAAAAACCTTGAGTTCTTAAATAATAATTTTAAACAAAAGAACTTGATAAATTTCATCATATAATAATATTTGACTCATCTAATGGTAAATATACTAATTTTACCTGAAACAATTTAATTGATTATTAATATATTTGAGGTTAGGTTTCAATGAGCCCGCAGAGTGTAATTACTTACACTCATCTTCCTCGCGCAGGTTTCGAGGTATACTGGCTGGTGTTTAGTGCCTCCGGACACGTGACTTACTCGCATTATGCATTTTTAATCATTGATAGAATATTATAAACGAGTAGTATGTACACAAATTTCACAGCAATATCAGAAAACATCAAGCAGCACTAATTCTGCGAGCGCATAGAGATGGCGTTTCAGTAGGAAATCGGTCTGGCCTGGTCGGTCCCAGGTATGGTCCACAGAGTTCTACCGATCAGGGCCAGAACGGGTAATCCGATCGAGGCCGGATGGGTATTAAGTTTGAAATCGGGCGATTTCTGCACGGGCAAGTATCATTTGAGTAACTTTATATCAACATAATTCATAATATGTATGGAAGGGCTATCGAAGGGATGGGTATTGAAGGGTTTTACTCTATAATTTTTTTATTTTCAATGTTGTTTTTCAAAAATAAAACAAAAACTACTTATGTTGGTAAATCAGTCTAGACCTTGTATTTATGTTAGATCACTCAATCAGTCGTCGACTGAAAAGGTCAGTTACAATAAAAACAGACAAATGTTAGTTAAACGTTTCGGTCCTGAGTTTGGACCCTCCTTAGTAAATATTTTATTGGAGTCAAAATCTGTAAGACAAAATCAAAAATTGTGCATTTGAGCATTTCATGGTGCGAAAAGTTTGTTTACAAAACAG
>NC_046657.1:143183859-143185402 GCF_010883055.1 Belonocnema kinseyi
CATAAATTTATGAAAATTGTTAAAAAATATTTCTTTTTTATATTAATTAAAAACATTTTTCCAGGTTGGCAAGATTTTAAAGACACAACCGGTCGGCAACCTGGCTAACAACTAACATTTGTCTGTTTTTATTGTAACTGACCTTTCTAATGGACGACTGATTGAGTGATCTAACAAAAAACTACTTATCCTATAAAAAAGTTATTCCTGAAAACTTGTCTATTATTTTGTAGGTGCACAATTTTAATAAATCTATATCTTTTCGTATCTTGTGTTGTTTTTCACAAAATAGAGTCATTGCTTTTTCATTATTTTTTTTGCGATAAAAATTTGAATTTTCATTCTTTTGTTGGCAAAATTTAAAACGTTCTTCATACAATCTTGCAGGGCCTTGAAAACGTAACTTTTTTCTTTTTTTGACTTTTTCCCACATCACGCTTTCTTCGACTTCAAATGATAATTTTCGTTTGATTTTTTGGATTTTGAAAATGCTATAACTTTAGATATTTTCATTTTATCAAAAAAAAAAAATAGAAATAAATTGTTCGTATTTTATCTACTATTAGCAACTGTCGAAACAAAATTCAAATATAAACAAAAGTGGTCTCAAAAATTTTCAAAATGCTTTTACTTCTCAACATTTTCTCAAAGAAATCTGGCTAACGAACCCGTCTTTTCTTTTATCATCCTTAGAAAGTGTGCCAAAGGGGAATCTGATCGAATAATCCCTTAAAATGTGACCGTGCACACAGCCTGCAACGACAACAACGACGACAACGGCAGCAGACACCGACGAAAAAACTACTTTTTATTAGGTTTTTTTTTCAAAACGTCGAAATTGGTGAAATCCATGGGTCATTTTTCACAAAAATACCAATACCTTTCCATGAGGATGCGAATGTAAAAATGGTTTAAACAGATGCAACTTCTTTAAGTAATTACTAAATACGAGATGTTGGAAAGGGGGTCGTGTGTGACCTAAGTTATTTCTTCGGCCAGTCATAGTGGTGCCTTCTCGCTGCGCAGGACAGAATGGGAAGGGTGTCGTGTCTTACCTAAGTTATTTCTGTGGAAATTTTCAGAAGTGCCTTCCCGTCACCTATGCTACGCTGGAAAGGGGGTCTTTTGTGACCTGCGTTATTTCTGTGGCTATTCTTAAGTACCCCCCCCCCCCACACACATGACGCGTTGGAAAAAGGATAGTGTGTGACATATGTTATTTGTGTGGTCATTCATAGGGGTGCCTTCCCGTAGCGCATGCCACGTTGGAAAGTTTGTGGTGTGTGACCTAAGTTATTTCTGTGGCAAGTTATAGGTGTTCCTTTCCGTCCTTCATGGCACGTTGGAAAGAGAATAGTGTTTGACCTAATTTATTACTGTGGCCAGTCATACTAGTACCTTTCTGCCACTCGTGACACGTTGGAAACGTGTTCGTGTCTTACCTAAGTTATTTCTGTGGAAATTTTCACAGGTTCCTTCCCGTCACCTATGCCAATTTGGAAAAGGGGTCTTTTGTGACTTGCGTTATTTCTGTGGCTAGTCT
>NC_046657.1:143185502-143193052 GCF_010883055.1 Belonocnema kinseyi
CCCCCCCCCGCCTTAATACGTTGGAAAGGTCTTCGTGTGTGACCTAAGTTATTTATGTGTCCAGTCATAGGGCTGCCTTACCAACCCCCATTAGACAAATTAGTCAAAGTTAACTAATTATTTGTGAAATGTTTCAGATTCAATTAGCGAAAAGTGAGCCTCTTAAAATTATTAGAAAATTTTTTATTTAAGTAGTCGAGATATTTCTTAACTCAACAGTGTAAAATTAATTGCCATGGAAAAAGAAAATTATTCACAGCTATGTATGAGAATTTTAAGAAAGTTATAAATATAAAAACCTAAAATTTCAAAGTTTAATTAAACGACGAAATGGTATAACCTTTTGAATGCCATTGGAAATTTAAGAAGGCCATATAAAGAAACTTTTGACGTGACCTAGGCTGTTTCTATTTTTAAAATGAAAGAACCAACATTTTTGTTAAATGTTATGGAAAGTTTATCATAGCGAGAAAATTCAAATAAATTTAATATGAATGACACATTTTTAATTACTTACGATTTTTAAAAAATTTGAAGATTATTATTATTAACAAAATACCACTCCCCGCATTTGTAGTATTTTGTTACCGTACTTTTAATATTTTTTAAGCTTTAAAAAACATAAAAAATTAATATTTAAGGTATTTCCGGATGTAGAATTTGTCAAGGTAGAATAAAGTTTGACTATTTCAATTCGATTAAAATTTTCTGCAAGGCTTCATTAACCATAAAGACGACTATATTAGCACAATAGGCGTCTTTACGCCCTTCATACATATAATAATTTTTGTCATACCCTTCTTAAAAATACTCCTGTGACGCAGATAAAGGGTATTTAGCGTTCCTGACAATTTTAAATTATTAGTGAAAGGAAGAGATAGCGTACTTCTCTATTTCTCCTTCGATTCTTCCAGTAATTGACCATTTTCCCTTTCCATTTTTCCCATTTCGCCCTTTTACTTTCCCCTTTTCCCTCTTCATCCTTTCTCATTTCCCCTTCCATTTTTCTTTCCTGGTTCCCCTTTACCTTTTCCGCTTTCCCTTTTCACCATTTCCCATTTCCCCGTTCTTTTTACCCTTGTTTTCTTTACTTTGCCCCTACATTTTTCTCTTTCTTCCTTTCCATTTTTCTTTTCACCTTTTCTCTTTCTCATTTTTCCCTCCGTTTTTCGGAAGAGACTCTGGAATCTTTTTTTTTAACCTTTGCTTCTAGGTTTTGAAATTAGCATGGTTTTTTAAAAGGGCAAAGCTCCGTTTACAAAAAAAAATGGAAAAAAGAAGTACTCTTTATGATGTTTTTGTATACTAAGGTATAGTCACTTCCCAAGGACTAATCAAGGTATCCCAGTGGGCACAAAGTTTGGCGACGTCTTTACGACATCATTAGGACATCTTTACAATAACCTTATGACATCCTATGTCCATATCGTTAAGGTATCTTTACGATATTGTAAATAAGTCACATGATCTGACAATGTCTTTACGACATCGTAAAGACAGCGAAACTCATGGACATAGGATGTCGTAAAGTTGTCGGAAATATATCGTAACGATGTCGTAAAGACGTCGCCAAACTTTGTGTCCACTGAGCAGACGGTCTCGCCTGGGACAGACCGACACCAAAACATTTTTCTACGCGGGTTAGATATATAAACAAAATATATGAAAGTTGGTAAAAAAATATATTAACCTGCAAACGATAAAGATAAACTTTCAGCAAGACAGCTACATTTTGTACAAAAAATTTATCTTACTACAATAACAGAAAGGATTCTGGAAGGAAGAAATACTTTTTTATTTATTTTGATTCAAATGAATAAATGAATGCTTGTTTAAAGAATCTTAGAAGGACGCGATTGATTGTGAAGTCTCTCGTTATTTCCTAAGACCAGGAGAAATGAGAATTATTTCCACATTGAATCAATTTTCCCTCGCTCTAGTCACGGTGCAAATAATCTCTTTGACATGCATGCACATACAAAATGACCCAAAAAACTCGATTAAAATTAATTTCACACAACAAAAAATTCTCCAAATTTGTTAAAAAATTTTTTTTGAAGGTGTCAGAAAACATTTCAATCGGAAAAAAATCTTTAAAAATTATTTTTTGAGTGTCGCACATTTATTTAAAAAGTTTATGATTTTATTTTAATTGTGTGTTATTTTTTAAACAATTAACTTGTATGAACACTTTTTGTTACCTAAAAAATCTCATAGTAGTATCAATATGAAATTGTAAAAAATTTGTATAGTTACATAACTATTGAAACATAATTTTTTTCTAATACCTTTCCTTATCGACGAAAAATTGTTGACAAAATTTTGAACGCAATATTGTGAAGAAACAATGCAAATTGTGAAGAAACAAATTGTGACGCAAATTGTGAAGAAATAATGAATTCAAACAATTATTTATTGAAACAATTTTTCTCTTAATTTCTTGTATACATTGTAGTTGCATAATTATTTGGTTATGCTTTTAAATTCAAACATTGTTGAAAGAAATTATTATTGTTTCTAGTTTTCTTCTTCTGATTAATACTAGATATTTGCAGTTCTTTCCTGAAATTTTTGCATTTTTTGTTAGCTCGCGAATTAGTTGAAAGGAATCATTATTCCAGTTTACGAAAAATAATCATTCAAACAATTCATTACTATTCTAAATAATATTCTCTGTTCTTAATGGTAGAAAGTTGCAGTTTTTTCCTGATTTTCTAATTATTTGTCAATTTTGTATTTTGAGTCAATTAATACTTAACTAACTGGCATAAAAAATGGTTTGAACAAATTATTACTTTCAATAACCATCTTTCTCTTTATTAATACCAGATACTTGCGGTTATTTCTGAACTGATGCAAAATCCTGTTAAACAAAACAAGAACCCAACGACCATATTTGGACCACAACGAATAAACGAAAACCAAAAATCCTATTGTAATCTGAAAAAAACAAAAAAATAAAATGAAAATTTTTTTTAATTTAAAATGTTTCAGATTACAATAGGATTTTTGGTTTTAATTTATTCATTGTGGTCCAAATTTGGTCTTTGGGTTCTTGTTTTGTTTAACAGGATTTTGCATCAATTTGATTATTGGACGTTAAATGGGATTTTTAATTTGGATTTTGGTCTAATTTAAATTTCGTAAATTTTTATTATTTCTGAACTTTTACACTTTTTGTCCACTTTTTACTTAGCGGAATAATAATTAATTCAAACAAACAAAATAGTTTGTTTTTTAACTTGCATTATTTATTACCCTACTAAGTAAAATATGGACCAAAATTTTAAGAAATAAAACAAAACCGCAACTTTTTAGAATGTATCTAACAGAAGATAATTAGACACAAAAATAAATTACTACAACAAGTATTTTTGTAGACTTGCATTATTTATTACTTTGCTAAGTACTACGAGAATCAATATCAGGTTGAGTTATAAACAACTGCCGCTTTTGTATGAAATATTTATTTTGCTTTCTTTATATGTCAAAATGATAATAATTTATTATGCGTTTACCACGTATATGTATGACCTCCCCCATCTTTCCGACAGCTTATTAATTCATTCCTTGAGGCTGGTTTAAATTGGAAGAAATTTTCGACAGCCTTATTGACTAGCTTTTCAGAATTGAAACCAGTCCAATTTTACAAAAAAGGAATCGATAAGCTGCCAGAATGTTAATATTTTTTTCAAATAATTATTACTATTGAACCGAAATAATTATTGAATCACTTCAAGTGAAATCTAGACTTAGTTGAAAATTTCTGAAAAAATGCCATGTTTTAGCAATATTCAAATTAAATATTATTAAAAATAATAATACATTATTTTAACACATTATTTTGTTAACATCGATGAATAATTCAATTAATATTTATTTATAATGAGACAAAAAGTAAATTTTCGGTAATTTGTGATAATTAACAGTAGTTTATGGTCATTTATTAGTGGTTTACTAGTAAGTTATAACTTCAAAAAAGATTTAAGTAGGTGTCATTTTAAAGGAAGTTATATTCTCTACCAGTTAAGTTCTATCAACTTTTAAGTCTCTCTTAACCACGGTGTGCCCACTCTAATGTATTTTGGGGGAGTACTTATAGATAATGGCAAAATGTGAGATCAGCGCCACCTAGGGGACGTAGCAAGAACTATTGTATACGGCAACGACCCCCCCCCCCTTCCATCCCTTCTCACTCATATTTGTAGGTTATGTTCACTTCTCTTTCTGAAATAAATACATGAATAGTAATAACCAATAAAGCAAACCAAAAGTCGAACAAAATGAAATGTATCATCGATCAAATGCAATAAAATGTTCAAGTCTGTTGCAATCGATCTATTATAGAAAGATTCCAACAGACTTTAACGTTTGATTGTTCTTTCTATCAGAACGATTCCAACAGACTTTAACATTCTATTGCATTTGATCGATTTGATTTGGTTCCATTTATAGTTTGTGTTATCGGTAAAAATCCATTGTGAATCCAAGTGCATCAAGCAAAGAAATATAATTCTTGCAGCTACAGTGAACTTAAGCAGGCGTGAGCAGATGATAGAAAATCTATCGTCTGCTCAAGCTCATTTTGAATTCTGAATTCACACGAGCGCCACCTAGAGGGCGTAGCAATTACTATAATCCGTTCACCACTTTTCAATGGGAGTGAGCACACCGTGCTCTTAACCGGAAACGTCAATCCAGACAAACGCATATGTTTGAAAGATCGAATGGCTCCAATATCTCATTAAAACTTTCACGCAAACATTTGAAGAAAAAAAATTCTGAATATATTTTGCTTCCGCAGAGACATTAATGTGTCTGGACTAGAGTTTCACTTCTCAATGTAAAATTAGAACATCCCGTTATAATCCAATGTGGAATTATTTTTGAAAAATGAGATTGTCACATGTAATTTTACAAGAAAATTTTCATCTCGGCTAAAATCGAGCTTCTCTTATAAAAATTACTTAAGAGTATAGATATGGTATTATAAAATTAAATATTCACCATGAAAATTAAGGAAGACGGCTAGAGTGGCGAATAAAGAGCTGGTGGCGATCCTCCTTTTTATTATAGATGATTCTATTTCACACAAAAATTCGTAAACAGTGGAACTGAAGAAGAATAACAGAATATTAGTTATCGAGACAGAAAGAAATGAGCAGAATCGCCGTTTTTCTAGTGGCGTTCTCCCAAAAGTCACGTTTCCTATTACAGTAGAACCTTGATTATCCGAGATAATGTGGAAAAGAGATACCTCGGATAAGCGAAAACTCGGATAATATGGAAGAAGTACAAAATTTGGAAGAGTTAACTATTTTTTATATATTTCAAATAGAAAAATAAATATAAACATTTAGCAAATAAATATAAACATTTCGCAAATAAAAGTAAACAACTTACGAATGTGGATTCATCTTTATGGTAGAAAGCACCACCTTTATTTTAGTCTTGCGGTACTGGGCTGGTAGCTTGAAAGAAAACACGCAAAGGCGCGACGTGCAGCCTCTCGCGGCACGTTTTAAATCTTGGGTAAAATTCAGCGATTATTAATATTCCAGTTAAGTTTAGGGAGATTTCCGTAAATAATTAGTTAGTTCACAAACCTTTCAGGCAATATTCCACAAATTTTGGGAAATTTTTCATCAAATATTGGGGAAAATTCACCACTTTTTGGTTAATGTTCCACAAGGATGTTTAGGGAATTTTCCCTACTAAAATTTGGGGAATATTTACTGCACTGATCAAAAAACCGAACATTTATAATATTTGGGGGAAATTCCCCAAAATGTGTGGAAATTGGCGTCAACACAATTTTGGAGAAAATTCCCTAAGAAATTTTCTACAGTGTTTTTAGTTGTAATATTGCCTCGGATAACGCGGAGCCTCGGTTGATCGAAGGTCGGATAATCGAGATTCTACTGTACTATAATACTGTAGTGGTTCACTTATCCCTAATTCACCGAAAGATTTGGGCGCAGGTAAAGAAGTAATTTAAAGACACTGACCTTTTGGACGCCAAAGATTGCTTCAAGGAAATTCGATGCTTTAAGTAAATTTTTTTCTAAAAAATATAGGAAAAAATGTACTGCTGGGAACGCATGGATTGGGAAGAAAAATATGATGAATAGCAGGAATCACAAAGAAATTTAAAGGGAAAAAACAAGGAGATTAACTTTCGAAAAGCGCTTAATTCCGAATAATTAAAAACTTTGTATACCTATGTATTTTGAAGCACTGATCACGAGTATGATAGTGAAAGTACTCATAAATTTGATTTTCAAGGTGAAAACCCCAAAATACTATCAAATTTCATGTTTCCCTTTATTTCAGCCAATAATACAAATTTCTAAAATGGTTTAATTTAAAAGTTGTACATATTTCAATAACAAATATTTTATGTTGAATATGTTTATACCTTACGACTAATAATTTTCGAGAAAATAGACGATAAATATAAAAAATCACAGAAATACTTCAAAGGTTTAGAAAAACGTAGGCATTAATGCTAAAACCAAAGGATCATGGCAAAAGATAGGTTTCCACGAAAGATTAGGGGAAAAATGGGGATACTATCCCGAGTCGAAATCTAGGCGCTACTTTGAAGCCGTAAATCCTACATTAGTAGGCGCTGGAAGCTGTAAAGTACCCAGTGGGCACAAAATTTCGCGACGTCATTACGACATCGTTACGACATATTTACGACAACTTTCCGACATCCTATGTCAATGTCGTTTCGGTGTCTTTGCGATATCGTAAAGAGATCGTCAGATCATGCGACTTATTTACGATATCGTAGAGACACGTTAACGACATGGACATAGGAAGTCATAAAGTTGTCGTAAATATGTCGTAACGATGTCGTAAAGACGTCGCTAAGCCTTGTGCCCACTGGGTAGGTTCAAAGTAAGCAGCGATTTCAATGTAATTTAGATCCTACTTTGATGCTAAAAGTGTCGGAAATCAGCCGTTTTTCCACGTTTAGCGTCAAAGTAGTGTCTGTATTTAACCCTAGATCGCCACACTTCAGTCGAATATCGTATAGGTCACAGTGGGTAATATTCACCCAAACTCTAAAAAACTTAGATCCTGCAGTAATATTAAGTTCTAAAAAATTTTTTTAAATATTTAGGTATTCTTGAAGGTTTTTAAGAAAAGGTTTGATAGTTTTTGTCACCAAAATTGTCCATTAAAATATTGTAATATACCAGCAAAGTTTAAGTAATTGCAGAGTCAACGAAGAGTTTGAAGAATTGTTTGAGTCGACTTTCCTGAAAAAATGTCTATTCTTTGTTAGGTGCACAATTTTTGGTAAATATATATCTTTTCGTATGTTGTGTGGTTTTTCACAAAATGAAGTTTGACTTCAAATGTTGATTTTCATTTTATTTTTTGGTATTTTGATCTACTATAACCAACTATTGAATTAAATTACAAATATAAAAAAAAAGTGAGTGGGACGATGGTCGTGGGGGCTAAAGCGTAGGCTTTGGACCCACTCCTTCGGCTTGCGGGTTCGATTCCCGCCTCGCACTCTGGAAGAGTCTCGG
>NC_046657.1:143193152-143215224 GCF_010883055.1 Belonocnema kinseyi
TCCCCCTTCCACCACCAAGTAAGTATGTGGAGGGTGTGTAAAGGAATAGAGAAGGTGTAAGAAAAATGTAAACCCTTAGGGGACACATTAGAAGCTTCTACTCAACTATATGAAAAAAGTGATCTCAAAAATTTTTGAAAATGCCCTAACTTTAAAATTTCTTCAAAGAAAGCTGGCTAACAAACTCGTCGTTATTTTAGCATCCTTAGAAAATGTGCCAAAGGAGAATCCAATCGAATAATTCCTTAAAATATATAAACGAATATAGTGACAAAATTGACCATTTTAGCTTTGTGAATTTTTATCTCAAGAAAAAACATAGATATAACCTCACAATCAGCCATAATTATTGCACATGCATTCACAGAACATAATTAATTTTTAAATATTTAACTTAATTATTATAAACAATTTCTATTAACAAATTCTTTATAAACGAGTTTTTCTCATAGCTGAATTGATTTTTCTGAACAAAAGTGATTCACAATTGTCTTTAAAGCCATTTATATACTTTAAGCTTTATCAAACATAAACAATGTAGATTGTTTATAACAATTTAGTTAAACAAGTCTCCTAATCGGCCGTTTCCTCGTAGGAAAAAATTTTTTTCTTCAATAATTATTAGAGTGAAATTTATTGCGGTGACTAACCTACGAAATTAAATAAAGAATAATTTATATGATTGTTGTAAACAATTTTTTTAACAAAACTATAATTTATTTTTTTACATGCAAAAAGGACGGTTTTCTACTGAAATTATCCGACAATAAACTAACAGTGATTCCAAAATTGGATATGGGACATTAAATAATAATTTGCATAATTGTTAATAACAATTTCTGCAGCAAACTGTCCATAGCAATAACGCTGTACTTGCGTTCTTAGAAGTCACCTATCTTTAATTTGTTTTATACAACTTCCTGAAAAATAAATTAGGAACAAGTGAAAATAAGGTGCAATAGCTTTTTAATAATTTTTTCATTGATTCAATAACACAAATAAGATTATCACAAAAATGATTGAAGAACAAATAACTTTTTTCTACGACCAACCGCAGATTGTCACGCATTATTTTAAAATTGTTATTAACAATTACGCAAATTATTATTAAATGTCCCATATCCAGTTTTAGAATCACTGCTAGTTTATTGTCGGATAATTTCAGTGGAAACCCGTCTTTTTTGCATGTCAAATAAATAAATCATAGTTTTGTTAAGAAAATTGTTTATAACAATAATATAAATTATTCTTTAATTAATTTCGTTGGTTAGTCACCGCAATAAATGTCACGCTAATAATTATTGAAGAAAAAAACATTCTTTTCTACGAGGAAACAGCCGATGAGGAGACTTGTTTAACTAAATTGTTATAAACAATCTATATTGTTTATGTTTGATAAAGCTTAAAGTATATAAATGGCTTTAAGGACAATTGTGAATCACTGTTGTTCAGAAAAATCAATTCAGCTATGAGAAAAACTCGTTTATAAAGAATTTGTTTATAAAAATTGGTTATAATAATTAAGTTAAATATTATTAAAATTAATTAGGTTTTATGAATGCATGTGCAATAATTCCGGCTGATAGTTAGTTTCTATCTGTATTTTTTCTTGAGATAAAAGTTCACAAAGCTAAAATGGTCAATTTTGTCACTATATTTGTTTATATATTGTTGCTCTGTGAAAAAAATTTAAATAAAGAAAACCACAATTTTCTTAAAAATTAATTTCTGAGCATTTCTAAAAAAAAACTTTTAAATCGGTTAAGACATACGACCTGTGGGCGATTATGAACAGTAAATTCCTATTCCAGACCACTGCGGTGGTTCGCGCAGTACTGGCAGAAAGCTGGCTGCACGACTGGCGCAGCACTACGCCAGTAGTACAAAAATATAATTAAAAAAAATACGTCTATAAATGTTGTCAGGGTGTTCTGAAATTTTTTTTCTGTTACTTTTTTTAAGGAAAATAATTTAAGTTCCCCTTTCTTTTAAGTGTTCAGAAAAAATTACATTGGATGTATGTCTTAATCGTTGTAGAATAGTCTAAAACACCTAAATATTACACGAAGAAAAGTGGTAGACGATTTAAATTATTTATTTAATAATTATTTTATTGTAATTCTTGTTAACAATTTGTGTATTTTACATTCACATAACATCGTAAAAAGTAAATAATTAGAAAAGGAGAGCTCAAAATTTGGTACTTTAACTTTTCTGAACTGTAGCTTATGAGGATGGCATTTTCACCATGATGAATGGATGGTCTTTAAACCAATTTAATAACTTTTTATCATTTTTAAAATTAACTCCGGCATTTTCGTTCGCCATCAGTTTGCCAGTACTGTCCCAGTACTGGCAGTCGCGCCAGTGCTGGCAAGCCAGTACCGCCAAGCATTACAAGCTAGTACTGGGCAGGCGGTTTATTTCTACCAAGGGGGTTCGTGTGTGACCTAAATTATTTTTGTAGCCAGTCATAAGTGCGCCTTCCCGCCTCACATTTCTGTTGCCATTCGTCGGGGTACCTTCCTACCCCCAATGACACATTGGAAAGGTTGTCATGTGTGACCTAAGCACGCATGATCCTAGTTTCTCGCTTTGCCTCGCACTTCCAACCTCTGCATCCACGACTAACACCTAATACTTGTCTACCGTCTACAGTATTTACAATTTCCTTACACCTACTTCATCTCATATTCACAAACCCTTTTGTCCGCTCTTTTATGCGCTCTTTATCTGAGAATATTACTTGAAATTCCTTAAAATCTTCGAAGTTGTATAAAATGTTTTGATATTCCTTGACCCACAATTTACATAGCCTCTTCTCACTAGAATGCCAGAACCTATTAAAATCCTCCATCGATCCGCATTTGTTCCTCGCTATAAGCTCCTTACTTCTTTTCTCTCCTTTCTCGCACAAATATTGCACTCTCTATCTTGGCATAATCAACACATATATCTTGTTACACCTTGACTCCCTCATTCTGTGCTCCCCTTCTGCCTTTTCTCTCTATCTCTCTCAGAATGTCATTCACCTTAACCATCTCATTTACCTTCCTTCCTCGAGAATCGTTTTCACTTCCTCTATCTGAAATCCATTCGTTCTAAATTACATTTCCCTTTCAACCTCCATCTTCCCACCCCTCTCTTATTCTCCTTCTCGCACCAACACTCCACAGCCAACTTACTGCCTTCCTTTTTCCAAAAATTACTCCTTATATTTACATGCTCAACTTCCAGTTATATTCCCTAATCTTGTTCTCTTCATTTTCCTTTGGGCAACGTGATTAGGTATATTCCTTATCAACCCCAGTGTCCATCTTACATACCTTTCTTGTATCCTATTTACCTCCAGTCCTTCCTTCCATCCCCACACCTATACTCTAAAAAATAAGATACTTATTCCTAGCGAATTGAACAATTTTATTCTCCTTCCAATATCATCTGCGAAAAACTTATTTTCCAGCCCCCACACTTGTCTTATTACTACATCTGCCCTCCTCACACTCTCTTTTATATGAGCATCTACTCCTCCGTTCATCTGAAATAGGAAGCCCAGGTACATAAACTCTTTCAAATCCTGCTCCGTGCTTTCCTTTCACTTTCAGTTACCTCCTGTCTCCCTTTTACCTACTTTCCTTAAGACCACAACATTGAACTGTTCCGCAATCAAATCTAGCCTATTCTTATCGAAGTATCTTCTCAACCACTTCATCATCTGCTTCAAGTTATCGTCCCTCTTTGCTAGCATCATTATGTCATCTGCAAAATCGAGTGACCGGTTGCCATGGTAACCGGTGGCCAATAGGAGTTACCGTGCCCGCGGACCAGACACAATCGTCACGACGCAGTTATACAACTGCTAGTCACGAAAGCCAGCGCCGGCCGGTCGCTACCTCAACCGGTGGCCATGTTCTATCGACCATTAGGATTCTCAGCAGCCGGATGTTTAGACTTAATCAGCAATCAGATGAAGTACGGAGACGCGCAATAGCAGATACATTAAAGTAAACCTCTTCCGTTCCACGGAATCAATCAATGACCGCGACACTAAAATTCTGAGGGCCCGGAAGAAAGAAAAGGAAAGTAGCCGCAATTCGGATAAGTTATCAGGGATACAGATAGCAAGTAGATAATGGAGTATCACGATAAGGCATAATTGGTTCGCTGCCTTCGACATCTAGTTAGTTTGAGAAACGCTTAGCTCAAAGCACGTCTATAACATAGTTGAGGCAAGCGTCTCTTAAGAAACCAGGTGTGAGCATGTGAGGATTACCGCTGGATGGCGCCAGGCCACACGCGGATGATTCAAACGGCCAAATTGAACGTAGTTGGTTCTTCCGTGACTATTCTCCCGCGTTTCTGTCGGACGTATCATATATTATCCTAATTCGTAGATATTTGTAGTACACTGGCTTTATGTGGATTAAATTTAATTATAATTTGACAATTTTATTCGCTGGCTCTGAAAATTCTCCCTCGCTCCGAGATTTCTCTCCTCCCGATCATCCCTACACGCAGCGTGCATTTAATAAAAAAACAACAGATTCGACGGTTGTTCGCGGTTCAAAAGAGTGAAAAGTCTGTTATACATTATAGTAAGCTTTTTTTACACGCTTTGTTCTTCAAATGCCTTTTTTTCTGTAGGCAATTCTAAGCGATCTAATTTAACTTTTAATGTACGCTCACCTTCTTCTGCGCTGGAATGCAATTTCAAACTTTTTATATTCTTCATCCTTTTTGCTTTATCCTTATACCCTTATCAAACGAAACCTTCTTTTTATTTATTTAGGCATTGTTCATTAATTTATATGGTAGTTATTCTTATCATAATTTTATAACTTTTAAATTGGATTCTATAACAATCGACCACATTTTAAATTAGCAAAATATAAGATAAGTTATAACCTTTGCAACGTAAGACTGGTTACTATCTACGACACCCAAATTATCAAGCGATTAGAAAAGATTAAAATAAACAGAAAGAATGTTAAAACAATACTGAATATACAGAAGAAAAACAAAACATCTTTGAAAATTCAAATTTTATTGTAATAAAAAATTTCTTTAAAACCTGTGAAATTACATCAAGTCTGAGGGTGTTTCTTGAAATCGCTCAAAATTATTTCGGTGTATCGAAAATTTCTCTGAATCCTTTGAAATATCCTAAAATCTTTCACATTTTTCCAAGTCTTTGCAAAAACCTTGAAATATTTAAAAATCTCTTTAAATCTTAGAAATCCTTTGAAATAATTCAATTCTTTTAAATAAATTCCCTCAACTTTTATTAAAATATGATGAAATCCTTTGAAATCGCGTTAAGCTTTATAAAATCTGAGAATATTACTTGAAATTCCTTAAAATCTTCGAAGTTGTATAAAATGTTTTGATATTCCGAAAAATTATTCAAATGCATTATTAATCGTTTAAAATTACTAAAATACTGTAAAGTTTTATAAAATTCCGTTTAATCATAAGAAACTCTTTAAAAATCCTTTCAAATATTCGTAAATCTTTGAAATCCTCTGCAATCTTTTGGAATATTTTTCAAGACAGTAGAACCTCGTCGATGAGAGCCCGCTTTATCCGAGTGCGCGATTATCCGAGGTTGAAACAGAAAATAGTTGACCCGTCTTATCCGAGTTATAGAGAAAAAGTAGTCCGTATTATCAGAGCCTTATGCATTATTCATACATATGAATTGGTCTTAATCAACCAAAGCAGATCTTCCTAAACCTCTCCTCTGATTGGTTAATAATCTAAATACTGTCTGCGTTAAGAACTGTGTGGATCGCTCTTAAATAAAGATACATTATGGCTTATATGATATAAACTATTTTTAAGATTTTTTTTAAATAGGTAATTACACAAATTGATTATTTATTTAATTATACTTTCAGCTTATTATACTGAGACTTTCTTTTTATTATAAATTCCGTTTTATCCGAGTTAGCCGATTATCCAAGTTGGGACCAATCCACAATAGCTCGGATAAGCGAGGTTCTACTCTATCTTAGCATTACCCGATGAACCTACAAAATTTTGGATGATTTTTCGGGTAGTATTAATTTTTTTTAATTGGCAAAAAACTTAGTTATTGCGAATTTTTATTTAAAAATGAAAGGCAAAAATAAAAACAATAATTCAATTGTAATACTATAAAGTCCTTATAACATGAGTGTGGGTATACTCCAAGTCCGGCATGTAAGAATACAAATTTTTAACATTAATAGAAACAGATATGAACTTCTTTACATAAATTAGTTTGAGAGATTCCTAGTGGCATGGTCAAAAATTAGCCTCTACTTTCAAACTCCTATTTAAACTGCTAAAAAACTATAAACTATTTGGTAATAATTATCTGTTAACTATTCAAACTATCCCGTGTAGAAATTTCCCCGGTTGGCCCTAATACAACACGGTTTCTGGTCGGATCCCGGCCAGGCTACGCCTGGCTGGGTTTAATGGGCAGGAACCGGGCTGGAGCCGGTCGGGCTACATTTTTCTCGAATCACGTAGTCTGGGGCCGGCCGGTTACTGGCCGGGCCGATCCTGGTTACATCCCATGGTCGGGAACCGGCTGGGCACTGATCAGGTTAATGTTTTTGTAGAAATTACACATTTTTTAAGAGCCGTGATATTATCAAAGACGTAATAATGGATACTAGATGAATTATTATTTGACAATTATAATTTAAAGATGTATTAGATCAGTGAAACAAAAATGAGCTTTTTTAAATTCTTTGAAAAAACACATTACATTTTTTCGAATAATTTATCACTTTAAATTAAACTGTTATCGATTCGGTTATGTGCAACAACAGAAATGATACAATTTTTATAAATTTCTCTATATTCAGACAATGTTTAACCTGTACAATTTCAAATTTACCGCCATGTGTAGCGGTTGCTGTGTCTGTCTTCTGCATAGACACTCAGTAATGTTCAGTTTCGCACCTGGAGCGGATATGCTCCTTGCCCTCACGTCGTGTCGTCTCTTCGAAGTTCGCAAATAAAATCGAGACTCGTAGTTAAAATCAACCTTATTTCAGTAATTATTTTGAATTCCCCATTTAGTGCGCGAATAATTATTATTTTTAATTAAAATATCGTCTTGTGTACACAGTTTTTACTTTCTTCCTTCCTAACCTTAAATCACCACGTGGCTTTCAAATTGCTATGAGATTCTATCATCAGGGAGTAAAATTCTACTCCAATTTTCTTGCCAGAATTGGTTCACTTGATTTGACTTTTGAAGTTCACCGTAATCTTTACGATGAGCCTTAAAAGACAAAACAAGTTACCAATTTCTCGCCTGAAGCAATATTTCTTAACCGCTTTTTGGCCGGATTACCCGACCGGATCCCGGCCGGTATTGAAGCCGGGATCCGACCAGTTTACCTTGACGTTTTTAGCTGGATCCCGGCCGGATTCTCCGACCAGCGCCCAGCTTAAAGCGGGGCTATCCGGCTGCGACTAGGCCGGATCCCTAATTGGATTCCTACACGG
This sequence comes from Belonocnema kinseyi, assembly GCF_010883055.1. Taxonomy (NCBI): domain Eukaryota; kingdom Metazoa; phylum Arthropoda; class Insecta; order Hymenoptera; family Cynipidae; genus Belonocnema; species Belonocnema kinseyi. The sequence goes on from NC_046657.1 coordinate 143,200,659, forward strand.
GATTCAAACGATATTTAAACTTGTAGCCATACTTTAACGTTGTAAAACGTCTCCTTTAATGCTAACGTTTATTTTGATCCTATAACCTATTTGAAGGTACACAAAAAGTAATTATTAACTAGCAAACATTTGTTACTTAGATTAAATTAACTCATTGGACATTATAATGAATGCAGTTACACTCAAGGAACTTAGAATTATTTCCTTAGAACTAAATTAAGTAAATATTGGTTATGTGCGTGTCGAATGCTCTGATGACAATGCATCTTTCCATCAAAATAATAAAGTAAGAAATATACTAGGAAAAACTTATAACAATATCTTGAATTCGAATGATTGATTTTTGAAATTAGTTTTGCTAATTTTTTGCAGTTATAATTTGATTCATAAAAGTTTCTGAAATACTTATAAGGATTCGACAAAGATTTCAAAAAAGTTCAAAGATTTCCTTATAATTTCAAAGATTTAAGAAGATTCCAAAAGATTTCAAAGATGCCAAAAAAAATTACCCAGATTTTGCAGATCAATATTTAAAAAGTTTTCATAAAAGCTTCTGAAAGATCTCAGACAAATTCCGAAGATTTTGCAAATTTTAGAGATTCCAAAATACTTCAGAAGAGTTTTAAGTATTTCAGACAAATTTCAGAGATTTCAGAAACATTTCAGAATCATTTAAAAGATTTAACAAGATCCCAATGGATTTCAAAAGATTTCAAAAATGTTTAAAACATTTTAGAATTAATTCAGAAATTTTTAAAATTTCAAAGATTTGAACTTATTTTCAACATTTTTAAGATTCTAAACGATTTAAAAAAAATATTTTAAGATTTCACAAAGTTTTTCAAATACTTATAAAGATTCCAGAAATATTTTTAAGATATTTCAAGATTTTATAATTATTTCGAAGATTTAAGAAGATTTCAAATAATTTTCAAGAATTCAAAACATTTGACAATTTTTTTTAAATTTTATAAAAGTCTTTTGAAGATTTCGAAAGATTCCACAACAATTTCCAAGCTTTCAAAGATTTTAGAATTATTTAAAAAAGTTAAGAAAATTTTCAAACGTCAAAAAATGTCCTGGATTTTGCAGATTTCAAAGACTCCAAAAGATCTCACAAAGATTTTTTAAGTTTCTGAAATATTTTCCGATATCAAAAATTCAGAGAGATTTCATAAATACTTAAAAAGTTTTCCCAAAAGTTTCTCAAAGATTCCACAAAGATTTCATTAAAAAAGTTTCAAAGATTTTACAATCATTTCAAAGATTTAAAACGATTTTGAAAGATTTCACAAAAAATGTGAAGATTTAAAAAATATTTCATAATAATGTCTCAGGCTGAAAAAGATTTCAAAGGACGTCTCATATTTTGAAGATTCCAAAAAATTTCACAATAGTTTCTCAAAGCTTTCTGAATGTGACTGTAAAAAATAGAATACTTGGTCATTTGAATAACCAAATATTTATATCCGTAGACATTGTAAATGTTAATTAAAATCAGAAATAGGAGCTATTAGATATAGCTTGCTGTATATATATTTTTTATTATATCTATTTTTCTTCATTTATATTTTAGTACTATGGTAGAAAAAGTTTCAAAGTAAGGGTTACATTTCTATTAAGGATAGCATATCGATCGGCCGACCAAGAATCTACTTTATGGTCGACTTCTTAATCGACTTTGAATCAGAAGCGATATTGTAATTTGGTTTCACATTCTTTCCAATTGAATTATATGATTTTTTTATGTGCTAGAATACCATTGTATACTTCAATGAATTTTTCACGGTATGCTTTAGAGGTTTCGTCGAAGTTTTCGGCTTCATTTTGGACTGGAAGACGGGCTTGAGTCTGTGATTGATGACTTGCTTGGAGGGACGCTACTTGTGTTGCTTCAGCTTTTGCTCTCTCAACTGTTTTTTTTATAGGAAGAGATATTCCCACAGTTGGTGGAAAATCTGCTCGATGGGCGTCAATAGCCTCATCAATTTGTTTTGCCAATGTTAAAAGATTGTTCACACCCAACATCTTCATTTCGTCACGGGTCAGTTCTTTAAATTTCTTGTCACGTCTGTCATATATCACATTCAATTCGCCATTCAAAGAAGTTACTTGTCGTATGTAATCACCGTCTTTATACCCAATGATGATATAATGCCTTGCATATAAAATTGAAGTTACATCGAATTTAGGCAAGGAGGTAACACGTATTCGTAGATTTTCTTTTTCGTATGAAGTTAGCCTAGAATATGATAATTCCTTGAATCTAGGAAGTCCAAAGTTGAGGAAATGAGGAAATAAAGCCTGTATGCTCGTTGCTTCCTGTGAACTTAATTCTGGAAGCAGAAATATCAAAAATAAGTGAATTTTAATATTTAGAAAAAGGAATCGGAATCTTCTGGAATAAACCTAATTTAAATGGTTTCTTAAGGCTATGTGATAAGAGGGTCAGGTGCTCAGATTCCTACCTAATCGACAGTTTTTTTATTTCCTAACTTATTTTCACGCAAGGCGCTACATCGAGTTGAAAATTTAAGGACCGGACCAACATTGCTTAGTGCTTTTTATTTATTATCCATAATTTTAACCTAATGTGGTAGACTTCAATGCGTCGCACTACCTGTTTCCATTTCCCAATGGCCATACTTAAATTACAGAACGTATTATGGGCCCTCTCTAAGCCCCTTCCTCCCCCGAACCCCTGTAACGAACCGTGAAAATACTTCTACACCCCCACCGCTTCTGCTTTACGTAATTTTGAGATTGAAGAAATTTTTTGCTAGTCATTTCTAATAGAATTAGACAGGGTGTCCGAGAACTGCATTTTTATAACCCTTTAAGGACCAAACGTCCGTCTTTTCAAACACTTTTTTCAACGACATTTTCTGCTACCAAAAAGATTGTAAAAAAATTTCAAAACAATAAATTCTATAGGCAAATATCGTGAACTTTCGAGAGACGTCATCAGAATTTCTACAAAATTCAAACTGAAATATAGTGAAACTCTGAGACTAGGCCGGTTTTAGGGCTGAAGGAGGTGGGGAATTACCTAGATAGAGGGCCGTTTCGTAGAAAACGCTTTTGTTTGTTCACGCCTAAGCGACCGCCGCCCACCCCGCGCAGCTCCTTTTAATCCTACTTCTGACGCGGCGTCAATTCTCATAAGTACTATATCAGGGGACCCTATCTCTAGGGTTCACTGTGGTTATATTAGTGTATTTAAGAAAAACTACAGATTTTTCATGGCATAAAGTCTTTTCTTCATTATTTTCGTCTCCAATTTGTGAAGACATTCCTTTAAACAGTATAATTCCTGTATCAATGGACACTGTTTCAAAATCTATATGTTACTTTCCCGTAATTCAGGATGGGGATGTCCAATATTGCAGTTAAAAGCCTAATATTTGTTAGCTTTCCGTATTGGAGCAATATTTTCAAATCGATTCCCATAAATTGTTATATGTGAAAATGTACAAGTTGAGACAAGTTTCCACTAATAACAGTTTTCTATAAAAATTATCTGTCTTTTTGTCGACAGTTTAAAATAATGTTAACGGAAAAAACGATTTATATGTCATAGATAGCTTTTTTTTGTAAAAACAAATTAAATCATGTATTATCCCTCCTAATCACATTTTATTTTCTTTAGATGTAGTTCCCATTTTTAATAACATTTCAATACCTAATGTTATAAGCAGTGTTATAAAACGGCTTAGCTATGGGTTCCCCCTTTTCACCTGCATCTGTCAATTTAGTTATGGAGAAACTCGAATCTCAATGTCTCCAAAGTCTCCCTTTTTCAGTTCCTTTTTTCTTTCGTTATGTAGACGATATAATCACAGCTTTTCCTAAACATAATATCTATATAATCCTTAAAAAATTAAAATTTTACAATCCTAATATTAAAATTACTACAAAAGCTGAAGAAAATTAAAAAATTTGTCTCTTAGACACTCTTCTTATTAGATGTGATGGTTTTGTACAAATTGATAGGTATCAAAAGAAAACTTGATCTGTTCGTGACTTAAATTTCAACTCTTCATTCTATTTTCCAAAAAATTGGTGTGCTAACAGGTCTTTTTACAGAATTCTTAGAATTTCTCATCCAGAATTTCAAAGAAAAAGAATTAATTTAATCAGAGATACTTTGAAAGATAATGGTCTCCCAAACTATTTAATCAACAACTGGTTAAAGGCCATGTACAAACCAACTAATAGCTTCTACAAATTTTTTAACAATATAAAAGACTCACTTCCAAAAAAGAAAATTTCTGGAGTTGTTTATAAATATAATTGCACTGTCTGTCTCTTTCATTGTGTGGGTGAGACTGGTAGACCTATAGAAATCCGTAGTCGTGAACACAGGTATTCTATCTGCCATCCTGATTCAGTTGCTCATACTGCTCTTTCTAAACAATACATTGACACTGGCCATAATTTTGATTTAGATAATTTTGAAATTTTATCAATGAAGTACAATAGAGCTCATAGAAAAATAATTGAAAACTTTTTTATTAAAAAAGTACCAAATACTATCAATCTCCGTTATGAAAATAATTTATTTCCTGACGTTCACAAAACTCTCACAAAATTTTAATTTTTGTCGTTGATCAAGTTTCATTCTATGTTATCGACTCTCATATCACATTTTGTTTTTCTTGTTTGAATTTTCGTCACTCGCTTTCAGATTGTTCAACCAGTCGTCTTCGCGTCAAACGTAATGTCGGTCTGTTGCCCCTTTGTTATTTATTTTCTTAGTTTTTTTGTTGTTTTTAATATTTATATGTTCTACGTTATTTTTTATTGCGTTTCTGTGGTTTTTTTTACTCTGACTCTTTACTTCGATTTTTAACTTATACCAGGTATGTTTATTTGTTATTCACATTGAACTTCCGTCTTTTCACTGACATTACATTTATCTCTTATAAAATTGATTTAAAATTGAGGGCCTTCTCTTATGAGACAACCCTTCTTTCATTTATTTATTTATTTTTGATGTAATTGTTTTTTTCATTAGTTTTATGTTTTTTACAGACCTAATAAATGTTAATTCTTCGACTGATGGGGGTCTAAATGGTGACCGAAACGTCTCCAAATAATTATTGTGCTTCGTCTCTTTTGACCTTCACTTCCATGACTTGCTTCGCTACTTAATACCAATTTTAGTAATAATTACAAAATCTTATCATTTTAAAACCATTATTAATATTTTTAATTGTTATTTAGCCATGGACAGCTCCAGGCTCCGTAGTCCACGCTTAGTTTCGTTTTCGTGGGAGTTCCAGCGCAGCCTCACATCATCGAGCAGTAGGTTAACCAGCCTTCACCACAACATCATTTCGTCAACCAGCACGCAACAAGTAAGCCGTATTCAGCTCACCTTAACTACTCTCTATCGACCCTGAGCAGCTCACTATGTCAGTGCCCGGGTTTCGATTAAATCCCTTTTTGTTCGTGGTGTATTAACAAAATTCTCATTTATACACCCTTGCTTAGAGGCATTTTTAGATGTGGTTAATTAGACTTGAGAAGACCTAGTCCTGCCACGCTATCGCGCAACTCTCTTTACCAACATCAAGTGCGTCGTGTTTTAAACACAAGAAATTTTCTTGATGAAATGTGTGTGCGAGACACGCGTGCTCATCAGCGCACTCATCGGCGTCGGGTGCAGCAGGCCGCCCGTCCGCAAACAGGAAGGGAGCAGCGGACGGAGGATGAGTTCCGCCGCTGCGCAGAGAAGCTTCGCAGACCCGTATTTGCTTAGCGAGAACAGCAGCGTGCTTTTCTCACTAAGAAAATGCAGTGTCGGGCAGGAGGGCCGCCGTCGCTCACCAAGGCCAGCAAAAAGGAAAGTCCCAGTGGACTAGACGGGCCGCGAAAGCCTGGCAACTCCTTAATATTCGCAGAAGACTGACCGGAACTAAGGACCCGCTTCGCCGCCGAGCCACTACAAGCGGGGAAGCGCCAGTAACACTAAGGCTTCCCGAGTTTCACTAGGAGGGATGTACGCTTTCCCGCCGACGTGCCTGACGCACCAGTACGGTTTCGCGGAGCCATCTAGTCGTGTCCATCCCATCGTTGTGAATTGCATAAATTGGCGGCCGCGCCCGTGGGGCTTGCGGGCACCGCCTTCGTCACCATTGGGTCCCGCTTTCTTCGGGGTTGCCCTGCATCGCTGAAGAAACTCGGTCACAATCACCGGCAATTATATCGCCGCCGCTGGTGCTGGAAGCAAATCCGAGTCGCGTGGGAACGAACGAGTCAGAGGAAAGCCCCGACTCAGGGAACCATCTGCTAGCCGCAGATCACACCCCGGAGACATTTTCACCGCCTCTGCTCTCGTCACCACTCAACCGCATCCGTGCTAATGTACCGCGCCGTAACCTCCATTTTGATTAGGCTTCGTTTCGCTTTCAAAAAAAAAGGTCATCGTCAAGGCCCCTTTGGGACTTCCTCACACGCCGTCCTAGGATTTCATTCCGATACATGCTTGAGTGAACCTGTACCTACCCCCCCCCCCATCCTAAACACTGTTAACTCTACCCCACTACAAAAGTCGCATAATAGGCTGGGTAGCAAACAAAATGCATGTGTAGGGGGGTTTTTGGGGTAGCTGATGACGAATCCGAAATCTGATTTGCAAAATATCAGAAGGCAGATCCAGTGTGGCTTCCAACAGTTACTGACACGTTCCGAGATTCACTAAATTTCGCACATGGGGATTTTTGAGAAAGCTGATGACGAATACGTGATCGGATTTTCAAAATTCAAAATGGCGGGTGGAATGCCGCTACCAAAAATGATTGAAACATTTCAATATCTATAAAAATGTGCACGTGTGGGTTTTTATGGCCACTGAGGACGAATCCATGATCAGAGTTCTGAAAGTCAAGATGGCCAATCTCACAACATCGTTAAGATGTCTTTTCACCGTCAATGTATTTATCGTTGTTGTGCAACGTTTACCATGCGGAGGTAAAAATTTATCAGAGCAATGTCATTTATTTTATATTTTTAAGCTTAATGCTATATTGTTGGGAATAAGTGTTTGGAACCTTTTCCACAGTAAATTTTGCATTCAAATAAGTATCCTTCAGGATTACATAGTGCCTAGATTCATTACTTGGAATTCGCTATTCATTTTTTTCCAACCGTAAGCTTATTCATGAAAAAAAATATAATCACGGATTCGACATAGGCGGTTCAAAAAAAAATCCATTTACGAATTTCGATGAAAATCGGAATGTTTCAGCATCTTTTGGCAGCCGTATTGGATCCACCATCTTGGATTTTGGAAATCTGATTACGGATTCGTCATTAACGGCACGAAAAACGCATATGTGCGAATTTTTATTTAAGTCGGAATGTTTTTGTCATTTTTGGCAGCGCTTTCGATAAATCTTCTAGAATTTCAAAAATCTGATCACGGATTTGTTGTCGGCAGCTTCAAAAGCCCCCATGTGCGAATTTTCATTAATATCGGAATGTTTCAGTAACTTTTTGCAGCAGTATTGGATGCTTCACCTTGAATTTTGGAAATCAGATTTCGGATTTGTGATCAACGACCCCAAAAGCCGTACACATACATGCATGTATGGGAATTTATTTTAAAATATTTGACTAATAAGGAATATCAGGAATAGCACAAACATTAGGATTTTAACCGGCATATTGCACATGGTTATCTTGAATATCAGAGAACTAACTTATAGATTTTGAAACTTAGGGTCCATGCACGCAAGAATTGTACTGTTTAGAGGTATATCTTCACAAATTTGAGACGAAAATAATGAAACAAGGATTCCATTCACTGGAAAATTCGTATTTTTTGTTAAATAAACAAATACAATTATTTCAGTTTGAATTTTTTTATAATTTTGATAACGTTTAATTTTAATCTCCTGTGTCTCGATGGTTTCCTTAATACGAAGAAAGTATTACGATATGACTTGACCTGCTAGATCCTTAAAATTAAACGCATTTGAAGAAATTTTTCCTGACAATCGAAATCCGAAATTGTCCATCCATACTCAAATTTTGTTTGCGACGGTAAAATTTTTTGCAAGAAACAAATTATGTTAAAGATTCACTTTGCCAACCCTGCAGGCGAAAAAGATTAGTTTCAAACCAATATTGTTTTGAAAATGTTAATTAACAATTTTGAAAGACTGTTCTAAATTATGATAATTTTTTTTTAAATTTAGGAGTAATGGGTAGGACATAAGAGCCTTAACCAACACACTTCCTAGTGTTCACCATTTATTATAAGTCTTATTAAACAATTTATTCAAACAATTACTCCACTTACTATTTTGTTGCATAAAAAGATATTGTGTTCCAGAATCGCTCTTATTTATTATTGCAATTATATCTGATGACGAAAAATTGTCATAAATTAAAAGCATATAAATAATTTGTATCCTTTAAGAAAAAGCTCAATTAGCAGTGCACGAAATTAGGATAAGTCTTTCATGTATAATATGAAGAAATCAAATCACTCTATAAAACATAATTAGTCTTTCCAGATGTTTATGTGAACATTTTTGTGTCAATCTAAAAAATTGTTCTTGAAGCTACTGTCCTAAGGTAATTCACGAAGTGTATGCTTCATGTACTTTTAGTACGAAAAATTTTACTGCTAACAAAGAACCGCCTCCCATCTCCAATTGCTCTGTGCGGTGTAAATTTTCAAAATAAAAGATTTCCGACAGGTTTATAATCTGGGTATATATTTTTAAACCTTTTTAAACATGTATTTATTTTGTCGGTTTGGGAAGTCATTTTTCTCTAAAATGCAAATGCGCGGTCATGGCAAAAATACCAAACTGTTTCACTGCATCTGTATTTTTATTAGCTGTATGTTACGGCATCTCTGTCAAGCAAGGTCGTTTTGGACGACGACTCCTACCCATGCAAGTAAACCTGCCGCGACTTCGTGAAGACTATAAAAAGCGGATGCTCGGTTTAAAAGGGCTTTGAGGCGTATTAAGACGAACGGTTCCCGGTTCCAATTAAGGTTAAGATTGACGGTCCGGGTCACGCACACATCGCATCGGTCTCACCTACGATTGCCGTTACTGCTGTTTTCGTATATGAGGATAAATTCGGAATCCCTCCTCCAAATTTTGGGTTATGGGCCCATTTATGATTTTTTTTGTTTTAATTACAACACTAACAAACAAAGCCTACACGAGGTACGCGATTTTTTTTAAGGCAGCTGACCACAGCTGACGAGTCATGTGACTTCATCGACCGCTGTGATTGGCTACGATCAAAGATGATCGTAGCCATGTCGAAATCGCCGCTGTTAAAAAAAGAGAGAAGCCGGTGTTTGCCAAAGAAAATCCGTTGCAAGTCGCTGTTGGCGTCTCACTGACGTGCCGTCCGTGCACGAATCCATAGAGCCAACCAATCGCATACACAACCTGTCGTGCTGCTTCCACCTGAGAAGTGACGCACACTATTGCGTCGATACTACACCAGTTCGTACTATTCGTACATAACCTTCTTGAATCATAGTATCTTAAAAGACTTTCTGGATGCAAAATAGGCAGTTTTTGCAAAAGCAAATCTAATAAAGAGATTTATATATAAACAAAATTTGCATGCGCGAATCTAGAAATTTAGCCTTATAATTTAGAAGTAAATGTCTATTAAATTTGACTAAATAAAATAAGAGAGGTTGTATATTATGTGATAAAAGATCGAAGATTAGAATAATCAGTATACTAAAAAAATAATTTGTTAAAAAAGAAGTAGAGAGCCTTGCAATAGAAAGCTTAGGGCCTTTTTGCATAAATATTTTAGGAGTCCGATTAAAAAGCTAATGACGATTCTTTAGTTCTCCTCGCGAGTTATACACTGATTTAAAAAAATACTTGAAATATAAAATGTATATTGGACATTAACTAATAACCTTTCAGTATTGTTTATCTAGATTATTATAATTTTCTAACATTTTTTCGTAGAAGCTTTGCTGAAATAAGGTTTTCGTCTCCTTTTATATAAACATCAAGAAAGCTAATCAGATTTTTTCCAAATCATTCTTCGAAATGTCTGATAAAAGTGGAGAAAGTGGGGAAGCATTTCTACATTAATTTGGATCTGAGGCCATCTCTCTCAAGTAAAAATAGTTTGTACCCTGATAGGATTGTGATGTTTTTAAGTTTGTTAATAAATCCGAAAGAGTTTTTTACTCTTGATATTGGTGGAATAATATTTCCAGAAATAATTGACTTGTCGTAAAAAGCGAGATTTTAAGTTGGACTACCTATAAGTACTTATAAGTACTACTATCACTTCATTGTGATTGTTGAAATGATTCTACTTTCACAGATGTAAAATGCAATCGCAACAGAATACTCAGCACATTTTAAATTCAAAAAGTTAAAATAAAAAGATGGTTTTAAAAATTAAAATTGAAACATTACACAGGCCGACAAAGAAAAAAACCTAGAAAGACGACCATACCTACCCAAAGGTTTTTGGTGCGCTGAAACCAAATCTGGCCTCAGAAATGTTCCATCACCCTAGGTTTTTGAGAAATCCTAATCTAAATGTGCAAAAAGCACGGTTTTTCGTTATATTTGAGGTTGGGATTTTAGGTTAGGATATCTCGGTAACCTAGGGTGATGGAACATTTCTGAGGCCAGATTTGGATTCAGTGCACCAAAAACCTTCGGGTAGGTATGGTCGTCTTTCTAGGGTTTTCCGGTTTTTAAAATTTTGTCGGCCTGTGTTATCAAAAGCAAGATGCTTTTTTAAAGGAAAATGTGTACACAAGAAATCTCAGGAAACAATCGTTTAAAGAAATAATTGTTTAAAAGCAATGTTTCTAGACAATAGGTATTTTTACTGTTACGGTAAAAATTTTATTATCACTTTTTCGTCGATAAGTACAAGAAAATTTGGTTAAAAGTGTATTTGAATAGTTATTCCACTATACAAGGTTTTTTACAATTTTGTATTGTTAAAATAAAATAATGTTGTTAGAATACTGCAAAATTTATCTATAGCTATTCATAAAATTAAATTAAAATTTTTAAATTAAGCAATTTGTATTATTTAACAACTGAGATATTAGACGAAGAATAACATTTCCAATTGTAAAACTGCGTACCTACGAGACTTTTGTGTACTTTTCACAAATTTAATAAATACTGGTAATTACTGAAGAAATAATGATATCGCTGATGAGGGCCACTGTTGTGTACCGAATCGTTTGAAACAGCGTAATTAGTTTCAATTCACCTAACCCTAAAGCCAACAACCTACATCAATAATTTCCTCAAAATATCACAAATGACGAGAAACTTTAGAAATTTTTAGTTGATTTATACATTTCTAGAAATATAAGCTTTTCAAAGGTTTTCGGAAAAAGTCCAATTTTTTGCTCGAAATTTCTAGAAAATTAATAAATATGCAGAAATTTCAGGTATTTCAAAATTTCCAAAGTTAACTTAATAATAATAATTATTGCTAATTTATCGGTAATTAATGATAAAATTACAACAAATACCCAATTCCTAAATTTTCCAAAATTTTCCTAAACTTTTGAATATCAGAAATTACGATAAATTTCTGAAATTTTCAATCAATTCATGAGTTTTTCTCACACTTAAAACATTTAACAGCTTGTTGGAATAAATTTAGAAACTTTCGAAATTGTATCAAAAATTGAGAATTACCGGAAATTTCAAAGAAAAAAAAATGTACAGGATTCCTCGAGAATTTGTGGTGATTTGTTGATAACCTATGGTGAAAATACCTACAATTTTGTGCATTTTTTGACGATTTATGAATATCCGAAAATGTAAACTTTCAGAAGTTTTACGAAAGATATCCAAAAATTCTCAGTAATTTTTTGGAAAATTAATAAATTTTTGGAAATTGCAGTTATCTAAAAATGTTCAGAATCAATAAAATAAAATAATATGCGTTAATTTATCTTTATTTCGTTGTAAAAGTTATAAAAATTCCCAATTGTCAAATTTTCCAAAAATTTTTTAAAATCATAAATTACGAGAAATCTTCAGTCAATTTATAAAATTCTGGAAATTTAAGCTATTTCAGATTTTGGAAAGAAAATCAAACACATTCCTTTTTAAATTAAAAAATTATAAGAAATTTCGTTTATCCAAGAATGTCAAAAATCCATTAAATAGTAATAATTTGTTTTAATTTATCGTTAATTTATGGAAAAATAACAAAAAATTCACTATTCTCAAATTTCCAAAAAATTCCGGCGAATTTTAAATATGTTATGCAAATTAAGCAATTTTTGAAAAACTGAGAATTCCAAAGCTTTCCGGAAAAAATTGGAAAATTTTTCGTAAATTGATGGACAATTGAAAAAATATCCGAAATTTCAGTTATCCAAAAATATCCATAATTAATTAAATAATAATAATTTGTGTTAATTATTCGATATTTCGTGGTCAAATTGCTTACAACTTCTAATTCTCAAATTTTCCTAAAAATCTTGGGAAATGTTTGAATATCAGGAATTACTAGAAATCTTCAGGCAACTTTTCAATTTTCGGTAATTTAAGCTACCTGAAGGTTTTTTGGAAAAAATCCAGAAATTTTTTACAGAAAATTAATAATTTATCGGAAAATTCAGTTTTCAAGAATTTAAAAAATCAATTAACTAGTAATAATTTGTTATTATTTATCGTTAATTTATGGCAAGTTGCCAAAAATTCTCTATTCTAAAATGTCCATAAAATTCCAGCAAATTTCGAAAATTTGAAGTAAATTATGCAATTTCCGAAAACCTAAGCTATCCAAAGCTTTTTGGAATAAATTGAAAAAACTTTCGTAAATTGATGAAGAATTGAAAAGTTTCTGGAAATTTCAGCTATCTGAAAATGTCCACAATCAATTAAATAATAATAAGAATAATTTTTGTTAATACATTGGTATTTTGGGGGAAAATTCATAAGAAATCCCAATTCTCTAATTTAGAAAAAAAAACGAAAAGTTTAAATATTTTTGAAAATCAAAAATTATAAAAATTTTCAGGCAATTTATAAATTTCTGGAAATTTAATTTGCCCAAAGAATTTCTGAAGAAATTCTAAAAATTTTAAACGAAAATTAATAACTTAAAGGAAATTTCAGAGATCCAAAAATTTCGAAATTCAATTAAATAATAAATTGTGGAATTTGACCGGTAATTTATGACGTGTGTCCGATAGATTGTAAGGCCTTAATATTTCAATAAAATGTTAACGCAAAGATTTTAAGAAAAAAGATTTATATATTTGCATATTTACCAATAGAATTAAGGAAAACTGCTAGAGTGACGAATAGAGACCCGGTGGCGATCCTCATTTTTTATTACTGATGATCGTGTTTCACAAAAAAATTCGTAATCAGCGCAACTGAAGAAGAAATATTCTAGCAAATGTCCTTCATATATATATATATATATACCGTTGGTTCAAACTCAATCCAGTCGTTGTGAACCTTGATGAATGGAAAATCACTGCAATGAGATAATGTTGCAATGATATAATGATACTGTTATATTGTTTGGTAAAGTAATGGTATAAGGCAATTAATCAATATGCCTAGAAAAAAGTTTCCTACAGATTATACCAAAAATACATGAATCAATAAAAATTTGCGCAATCCCTCTTAGAAATGTTAGGAAAATTCCCACATATTAAAATTACTGAGGTTACTGAAGTTTACGAAATTAGGTTACATAGATATAAAATATTTGAGAAATATTGCATGATTTTTGAAAGCGCAGAATGCACGTAGGACAAGATGCCAACACAGAAAAAAACGAAAGATAAAGCTTATATAAATTCCATGTGAAAGATTCACCGCAACAAAAATTAACCTTCTCGGATAAACTTTACATGAAGCGAAAATAATTTTCGATTTTTAACGTTGTCTGGATAATCTTTCGCCTTATAATCGCTCCATTTTTATTCGAGATGTAGCGAGGATTGTGACGCCAGCGCTATCTATCGTCTTTTAACTTAATTAAATTGGAGACAATCTGGGACTCCCATCTGTCAGTTGCTTTTTTGCGCCAGTACTGGCAAACTAATGGCATAACAAAATGTTATTTTCGCCAAAACAAATTGATTTAAATGAAAATAATGTTACTCATTTTATATTTAAAAACAATTTTCCAAAAGATGTATATTACCGCTAATGGAAAACATGAATTAAAACGTCACCCAATAAACATTGTAAAGTTGAATATTAGATTTGAATTTGAATAAAAAGTTAAATACAATCTTTTTTGTATCTAAAAACTTAGTAAACAACATTTGTATCTATAAAATATATAAATAGTTTTATGAAAAAAGCTTTGATAGTATACAAGTTCAAACTTAATATTTAAGGGCTCAGCGAGTACTTATACTACGAGGGTAGTTCAATAAGTCCTTAGAATGAAGTATAAAAACAATTTTTTTTAGGTAAATTTTTTTTTATTTTTCAAAATAATCTCCTTGGAGCTCTATACACTTGGTCAATCGCTTTTCAAGTTTTTTTAATCCTTCAGAAAATTGCGTTTTCGGAAGTTCCTCAAAATAAGCACTTAC
>NC_046657.1:143215324-143226398 GCF_010883055.1 Belonocnema kinseyi
TATATCTAGCCGGGAGTGGTGCTGACTGAAAACAGATGATTTGGAGCGATTCGCGCGCCATCTGTTGGTCATTCTAAGGACTTATTGAACTACCCTCGTACTAAATATAATGAGAAAAATGTTATTGAAATTAAAATAAATTTTTCTTCATGAACATACAACATAAAAATATGTAGAGAACATTAAAAATAGTTTATTCAATCATTCAAATTGTTGGAAGAAAAACATTTTTCAGAGTAACGAATATAAATTATAATTTCATAGAAGAGTATTCACATGGTAAGATTAAACTTAGTACTATTCAAACTTTTCTCCGGGATTTTTTTACATCCTATTCATAATAATGTTTTTTTTTTCGAAAATAAACTTTAAGAATCATATTTTACTTTTCAATCAAGTTCAAATCTCAGATATATTCCACTTTGACAGGATTATTGTACGACCATATAAATCATATTTTGTCTATAGTATTCATAGAACATGATTGGAAAACTATTTTGAAATGTTAAATGAGTAAAATTGTTTTAAGTTCAAGAATTTTTTTTGCATGAAAATAACATTTTGCTTACTAAAAAATTTAAAAATTGATTTAGTCCCATTGCTCTCTATGTAAAAACAGGAAGTGATGGAACAACTAGCGCCGCGCTGGAGATATTAGGAACTAATCAACTTAATACTGCTGCGGGGTCAAGTTAAAATCTAAAACTTGGAGAGATGCACAGGGCTGATATCTACTCAATGGGACTTTTTCTTTATTTATTATAAAAAGTAGTATGTGACATTCACGCAGAAAAGCGATCATCCTTGAAGCTTGTGAAGTTGAGATCACAACCTTCATCGAAAGTAAGCTTTCCCGCACTTGTATCTCAATGTACTATGATTATAGAAAAAAATCCAAAAATTGTATAATTAATGCCCCAATTTTTGTAATTTACTTTCAATTTTCAAAAATTTTCAAATTATTATTTTCAAAACGCGTTTCCTCAATGTTCATTGTTTATAAACTTCAATAAAAAAATGTTATAATATTTACACACATAATAAGGAACTGAGATTCAGTTGAAGGACAATGACGAAAAATGTCACATTTGTGTGCATGATAAAACTAATATAAAATTGTTATTGCCTATGTCAAATTTTTTTATTTAACCAAAGCCAGACATATTCAGCAGAACTAAAATATGTATGTTATTGCCCAGTATCAATCAATCGTCTCTTTTTCTACAAAAGAAAAATTACAATTTTTTAATACTTGCATTGTATTATTAATTAAAATAATTATTTTAGAATACTAAAACTTACACTCTAAGGTTAATTTTTCTGCTTTAATTCAAAATAACACTGCCTTTTATAGTTTATGATGATTGGAAATTTCTAAAATAAAAAAACAAAGTTAATCAAATATGAAAAAATCCGAATTTACCGGTACAGAGCAATCAAAATTTGCAATAACAGAGTTGCCACAATATCCAAGTCTCGGAAAATTCGGTCTTTTTTACGAAGAGGACAATTGTCCTAATAAGCTGCTGAGATCTTCCTTATAAGTGTCTTAATCAGTTGCTATAGGGTCCCTATACCTTAGACCCTCAGCGCTATTGGCTGTAAATGAGAAACATATCAGCATATGGGCCGATAGGGCCGTTTCCGACGATGCATGGCATCCCTTGAACTCTACGCTAATACTTAGAGAACATAAGATCAGATTAATTACCCGCGACATCTAGATGTCCCAAAACCAGATGTATTGCCGCGATTTAGTACAGTTAAATCATTAGTTAAGAGGTAATCTAATGCCATCAAGTCCCTCGGAAAGAAACTTGGCAATGCCATAAATTTAATATCGCCTCTGACATAAAGTGGTGCCCTAGCTGTTTCTATAGAGCTATTACAAATGACTGACCCGCTCTTGTTGTTTAAACTTTTAACTGTCGCCTTGTAAGTCCAAGACTCTTATATTCTGGAAAAAGTTGTTTGTTTCACCGTCAAACGTCTGCTTAAGATAGCAGACGTTCCTTTACTGTGTTGAAGATTTATCTGGATGAAATCCAGACTGGCGGGGAATGTCTAGTGTCGATTTTAACTTCAAGTTGTCTCATCCACCTCTTCCGGAAAACATATCCGGAGCTCTGTCTTCGGGTTCAACTTTGGTGTTTGTGAGGAGGAAATTCATATTGATCCTCTTTAACACATAGTGAGGCCTGCGGTCGATCCTTTTGAGACTCTTGACCACTCCTGGCTTTGCAATTACTACAAGTGACGTTCTACAAGGAATTGGACCTTAGGGTTAAAAGGCAAATTTTTCAGTAGAAGCGATTGAAGAAACGATCACAGTCAGACACTCAGCGAGTGGGGAAAATCTTCAGAATTCATTCCCTCTGCTCTTGCCTACATCTTCCAGCTCCGCGTTTACCGATTCGGAGGAGCTCTTGAACCACACGGACACAGGAAATAAAGATGTGTAGAAAGTGGTATGGCTCAAATTCTCGGGCCGACCACATACGTCGAAATAGGCGATTCACTCCTCACTTTGCAGCTCAATAACAAATTCAATTTTGCAAATGAAATTGTAATTTTTTTCATATGAAAGAGTGATTTTCAAATTATGAATATCATCAAAAATCTTAAAATTAATTTTTTAATCCTGAGGCTTTCATAGTCGGATTGTGGATTGTTTCTCTCCTCCGGTGCTGCAGATGCTGAGTTAGGAAATCTTTATAGAGACCCATTCAGTAGAGCAGACTGTATATATCTGGTCGCGCGATAAGCTGATGTAGAGACACCCAACTTGTAGGCTCAAAAAGGGACTAAACCTAATGATCCAGGGGTACTGTTTCGTGGAATCCTCGAGAATCATACGGTCATTCTTGTGGTTCAGATTATCGACGGTAGTATTTAAGGGTCGATTTCTGGTTTCCCCAACAAGGTTTTATTAATGCTTCAAAATCATTCAGAGAAGAATTAATCTACAAAAGCTGAGACGGTAATCTCCATAATGCAGATAAACTTACAATACTTCAAAAAACATTAGTAGCTTAGAGGATTTTGGCTCCACACATAAGGGACCACGCGAAAAAGCACCAAGGGCATGAATAACTGTTAAGTGTATGGCGCGATTCTGATTCTTAATTCTGATCCAGGGAGTTCGCCATTATTACGGTGGGAATGAGAGGCAGAAGTGCAGAACGACTAAAAGTTTATCATCTCGAATTATTTCACAGGTGAGGCTGAGGAGCGCCACCTGCTAGAGAGGGCAAGGCTCTAATTGATTACTGTCAGAATAATAAGATTCCTCTATGGTTGAGCTGTAACACAAACTCTCACTATACAGTGTGAGGCAGCACAAGAAACAAGTGCAGTTTAAAAGCATCTGCAAAAACATTAGAGCGTTTTACAATAGGGCAAACAGAACTAGTCCTGCATTTAGACTGGGACATCTACAATGCGACTTGCTGGAAGTACAATAAAGTACGAGGAATAAAAATCCACAAACAAGTAGATTGGAGGAACTTCTACAAAAAATCTAAAAAGATTCACAAATGGTTTGAGGTTCTTTTGAATCTCTTAAAACTTCCTTTAAAATCCTTTAAGGTAACCTAAAATATTTGGACTACTTCAAATTCTTCAAAAAACTTTCAAAACTTTTTAAAGTTCTTAAAACTTTCTTAAAATATTATAAAATCTATTAAAATTCTTTGAAATATTTCAAGTATTATTAACACCTTTGAGCCCCTGACAAATTGTTATTTAAAGTTTATCTAAAAAATCTTTTCCATTTTTCCGAAATTCTTTAAAACCGCACGAGTTTTTTATAAATCCTTGCAAATCATTTAAAGCTATCGAAATTCCTTAACAGTTTCCTGAATCTTTCAAATAATTTATTATAGAATCTCGTAAAGTTACATAAAATCCAATAATATTTCGGGTTCAGTTCCGAATAACTGAATTCTCCGATATGCCGATATGCAAAATTTCGCAAAATGTGCTTCACAAAAGTTGTAGCTCCCATTGAGTTACATATTTTTTGGTTTGAATATTTTGTTCTCTGAGTGATAGTTTCCGAGAGAATGTGTGATATATCGATTTTTATGTTTAAAAAACCCATTGGTATAATGGATTTTTAAGTTTATCTCAAACAATGCGCAAAATTTTGACTGGCTACAGAAATAATGGTGATGAAACCCCTATCACTTTCCAATGTCTTGTGGTGAGTGGCAAAGCACCCATGTGACTGGTCACAGAAATACTGTTGGTCAAACCTCTACCCCTTTTCCAGGTCGTGTGGGGGGAGGCACCCATGTGACTGATCGCAGATATAATGTTGGTCAAACCCCTAGCGCTTTTCCAGGTCCTGTGGTGGCGGAAAGGCACCCTTGTGACTGACCACAGAAATAATGATGTTCAAACCCCCACCCCTTTTACAAGTTCCGTAGGGGGCTGGAAGGCACCTCTTTGACTGGTCACAGAAATTATGTTGTTCAAACACCTACTTCTTTCCCAGATCCCGTAGTGGCGGGAAGACACCGCTGTGACTGGCTGCAAAAATAACGTTCGTCAAACCCCTATCACTTTCCAATGTCTTGTGGTGGCTGGCAAAGCACCCCTGTAACTGGTCATAGAAATAATGTTGGTCAAACCTCTACCCCTTTTCCAAATCCTGTGCGGGGAGGCACCCCTGTAATAAGTCAACGAAATAAGGTTGTTGAAACCCCTACCCCTTTTTCAGGTCGCGTGGGGATGGAAAGGGACCCTGTGCCTGGTTACAAAAATAATTCTGTTTATACCCCTCCCCTTTTTCAGGTCCTGTGAGGTGCGGGAAGACTCCCCTGTGACTGTTCACAGATATAATATTGGTCGAACCCATACCCCTTTTCCAGATCTTGTGGGGGCGGAAAGGAACCCCTGTGACTGACCACAGAAATAATTATGTTCAAACCCCTACCCCTTTTGCAGGTTCGGTAGGGGACGGAAAGGCAACCCTCTGATTCGTCACAAAATTGATGTTGGTCAAAACTCTACCCCTTTTCTAGGTCGTGTGGGGCGGAAGGCACCCCTGCGATAAGTCAAAGAAATAAGGTTGTTGAAACCCCTACCCCTTTCTCAGGTCACGTGGAGATGGGAAGGGACCCTGTGTCTGGTTACAGAAATGATGTTGATCATACGCCTACCCCTTTTCCAGGTCCTATGGGGGGAGGCACCCCTATGATAAGTCAAAGAAATAAGGTTGTTGAAACCCATATCCCTTTTTCAGGTCGCGTGGGGATGGGAAGGGACCCTGTCTGCTTACAAAAATAATGTTGGTTATACGCCTATCCCTTTTTCAGGTCCTGTGAGGTGCGGGAAGACACCCCTGTGTCTGTTCACAGATATAATGTTGACCAAACACTTACCCCTTTTCTAGGTCCTGTGTGGGCGGAAAGGCACCCCTCTGACTGACCACCGAAATAATGATATTCAAACCGCTACCCCTTTTACAGGTTCAGTAAGGGGCGGGAAGGCAACCTTCTGATTGGTCACAAAATTGATGATGGTCAAAGGCCTATTCCTTTCCCAGGTCCCATGGGGCGGAAAGGCACCCCTGTGATTAGTCAAAAAAATAAGGTTGTTGTAACCCCTACCCCTTTTCAAGGTCGCGTGGGGATTGGGAGGAACCCCTGTGTCTGGTCACGGAAATAATTTTGATGATACCCCCACCCATTTCCCTTTACTGAAAGCCTTTCAAATTGCTTAAAATTATTGAAATCCTGGAAAATCTTATAAAATACATTAAACATTAAAATATCTTGGAATCGTTGAAATTATACGAAGGCCTAATAAGTCCTATAAAAGCTTTCTAAATCTTCCGAGATTCTTCACAATCGCATAGAATTCTTTTAAACATTTTTAAAACCCCTTAATTCTTTTGCAATCGGGCAATAATTGTGAATAAATTCTATGAAATTTCATTAAAATACAATAAACTCCCTTTGACTCTCCTCGAATTTCGTAGAAGCTGATGATATTTCTTCAAACCCCTTTGAATTAGCTTAACTAGATAGTCTTAAAAAAGTGTAAAATGATTTTTCGGATAGAGTTATTTACAAAAATTGTTGAAAACTTTGTTTTTACAAATGATTCCTGAAACTCGAAATAAAAACTATTATTTCAACTATTAAAGAACTACAACCTATAAGCTATTGCTAAACATGAACTTATCAGCCATTACGTTGCCAATTTTTATAAACTCAACATAAATGAAAAAGTGAAGGAAACAAAGCAACATTCAGTAACCGAAAAATGTAAGGATAAATATGACCTAACCATCGAACAAAAAGCATTCACTTCATAGACTATTCTCGTACGATTTGTGTTAAGCCATATCGAACGCTCACTTATCAGAGGGTTTTACAGTCTCATAGCATGGTGGTTTTGACTTAACTATCTTACATCACTCGTCGGTTTACACACGTTTTTAGGCGAAAAATTAAATCTTCGCAGATTGGCCAGAAAAACAATGACTAAAAACGTTCAGCCATGGTTTTTCAAGCACTTGTCCTGCGAACATTGAACTACATGCGGCAAAGACATACCTAAACCTGCTCATGATGCAATTAACTATTTTATTATATTTTCTTATATTCACTTGCTGCTTATTTACAATCTACTATACGGCTCACAGTTCCTATGAAAGTAAAGGTTAAAGATTCAAAGTAGGGGAAAAATTTCGACTCGGGATAGGATATTGTTTGGCCGATCACGAATCTATTTTAATTCTGATCCGGCTTTAGATCGCAAATGATATTGTCATTTTGTTTTACATTCTTTTTCATTATTATATTAGTCTTTTCTGCACTGTTAAAGCACGGTATTTGGCTTGATATGTTAAAACGTATACTCGATAGATTGCTTCACGGTTAACATCATGATCCTGGATTGGAAGACGAGCTTGAACGTGCGCTTGACTCACTGCTTGAATCATTCCTGCATAAGTTGCTTCCGATTGTGCTCCCAAAACTGTTGGTAGTATATGCGGGGCCAAACCCACGGTTGGTCGAAACTCTGTTCGATAGGATTCAACAATCTGGTCAACTTCTTTTGCCAATCTCACAAGATTGTTCACACCCAACAAACCGATTTGTTCAGGGGTCAGTTTTTTAAATTTATTTTTAATTCTGTCATATATGACATTATTTTCTCGATGCGAAGAAGTAACTTGACGTATGTAACCATTGCTTTCATACCCAATGATGAAAGTGGCCCTTCTGTATAAAGTTGAGGCTTCACTGAATTGAGTCGGACGGGGCCCATATTGCCACAAGCTATGTTTTTCGTATTCAGTTAGTGCACTATATGGTAATTCCTGGATCATAGGAAGTCCGTAGTGCAGGTAATAAGGAAATAGATGAGTTAAATAGACCAGTTCCTGTGAACTTAATTCTGTAAGCAAAAATATCAGAAGTAGATTAATTTTAATACTTAGATTGCTGCGCTGGAAATTTTAGGAGAACGCTTTGAGGAACTCTTGGAACGCTTAAAAATCTTGGAAATCATTCGCCAGGCGTCGAGCTTTCATACAACGAATAATTCATACATTCACACGTTCGTAATGCAGACGCTCCGTAGGTGAGTCGAACTAACGGCCGACTCCATCCGAACAACGCCGAGCTTAGCCGAGTCTGATTTCTCCTCGAGAGTCCCGATCTCGAGAAGTTTTAAAAATCGGAGTACTCCGAGCAATCTTATAGAAATCTTGGCATTCTCTATGCGAATTTGATTAATACTTCCACATTAAGAGTTTTAACATTTCTAGATTTTTTAGTGAGTAGCCCCTCGATTTGAATGGTTCCTTGAGAGGTCCGTCCAGTCCAATAAAATTCTTAATGATACTGGATTGCATATGGGTACGGAACTCAATGTATTTTAGAGGGGTCACTCAATCCCAGACCAGCGCGCTCTCATGGAGTCCCCCGGAACTAAACGTTGAGTGAACATACCGATTCCTGCTGCCAAAAGTTTCAGAAGCCTATTTGTCTTCTCAAGTGAGCCAAGTTTCGTACATGCACAGTAGATGGTTTTTACTAACGCGCCTCTCGTGGGGTCCCCGGAAAGCTTACCGTTCACCCGCCCCATCCACCCGATTAGTGCGACAAAAAATAGGGTAGAGTGATGTACCCATGGGATAGAACCCAAAGCATTTAAGTTTTCAGTGGGTCTAGTCAGGATCTGGATATTTTAACTAAAGTTAGGGAAGATGGAGCGCGACGTAAAAGAAAGAGTTGTAAAAATTACTTTAAAAATCGAGCAACAAAAATTATTCGATTTTAAAATAAAAAAGAATAGGATTTTTTAACATTAAATGTTTCATCACACTTTTAACCAGACAATATTTGTTTTCATTTTGAAAATAATATCGTGAAACCAGAGATTATTTTTAGCCTACAATCGTTATTGATTTGAAGAATTTTTAAAATCAATTTCACTAATCTCTCATTTTTTCGAATGGAAATGTTTTCATTTCATTGAAGAGTATTACTATACAAAATAGATTCCCATTTCTTTTGAACTAAAAGAATTATGTATTTACTCCAGAACGGTAAACAATTTCAACCAAATTGATTCAATGAAATAATACAATTTTCAACCAAATAATAAACTTTCTTTTAACCAAACAAGAATTTTTTAAATACACGAATTTTCAATTAGTAGTTTCATTTCCAACTAAAAAAGATCAATTTTAAACCAAAAATGGGAAAGTTTAATTTTCAGTTTAGAAAATAATTTGCAACCATGGCGATAAGCTTCCAACCAAAGTAAGCAATTTTCAACAACAAAAAACTGGATTTTTTCAAAAAGGAGTTTCGTTGAACCAAGCAGTCGAATATTTTTATCCAAAAAAGATGATGTTTCTAACAAAAAAGATTAATTGGCAAAGAAAAAAATGAGCTTTTAATCAAAGATTTAAATTGTTATTCTGTAGGATTCTGTAAAAAAGAAAGATTTTCTTCTTTATTTTTGATTGAATGGAACAAATAGTTTATTCTTGAAACAATAAAAAAATTTAATTAATTTTTGTTAGAAAGCTGTACTTATTAATTAAAAATGCAAATGTTTTGTCAAAAAATCGTCTTTGTGGCTAGTAAATTCAACCATTTTTATTCACTTTTTTGGCTTAAAAATTCTTCTGTTTCAATAAAAATTTCACGTTTTTAGTAAAAAAAATTCAATTCAAGTGTTTTCTAGAAAATTTGAATTTCTGATTACAAAATTTAACGATTTATTTGCGTATTTCTATGTTTTTATAACGCTGGCCATTTCAGACCTACATTCCTGGCTCGATTTTTTTTATTTTTCGCTAGGTGTTCTCTAGCAATTTAAATAATCTTGTTTCTTCAATTGCGCACTCTCTATTCCTCTTTCCTACCCTTCCTCTCACCAGTACTCTCGACCAATTTGTAAATTTGACACATGTGACTTAGAACGAAAAAACCAGCCTAAGGACCAAAAAATGAATTTACGAGAAAATGCAAATCATATTTAGTGCTACTTTCATGTTATATTACGACGCATAAAAAAATAAAAAACGCCTGGTAAAAATATCAGGAAAAATTTTCAAATCGCGCGCCTCGAACTATAAAAATTCAATGCTAACAGTAAAAGGATTTTTCTGTCCTAAGGCTAGCTTCTTCGTTCCACGTCACACGTATAAATCACGGAACGTTTCAGGTTTGACCCTAGATTTAAGGGATCCTTAAGGCCCTTTATCAGAATGGATATCGCGTCTTAATTTTGAAACCGCACGGCTGAATATTTTTGTTTAATGTTTTGCATACCTCATCTAAATAATCATATCTCGATTCAAGCAGAGCCGCTTTTTTAAAAATATTTATATTTGGTTTAATAATTAAATAAAGAACAATAGCAGTGACACTCAATGACGGCTGTACACGCACGTCCGCCGCGAGCCTGCTCCCCCTAGATAAACTGCATTCAGCAGAATCCCCGGAGAGAGTCGAATTATCCGAAACGAATGAACCAGGGCATTGTTATGAGATTTTGATCGGTTAGAAAATCTGACATTACGAAATCATTGATTAATTTAATTTCAATTAACGGAATTAATTAATTCATATAATTACACAAAAATTTTAAAAAATTAAAAAAAAATCGTTTAATATTTGCAGTAATAATATGAATCTTTACATTCTATGCATTCACACCGCAGTTTTCTAACAGATTGAGGCTAAAGAATGGTAAAAGTGATTTTTTTGCTTCAAGATGTTTAGTAATCGATTACTCGGTTCTGCTATTTTACGTGGTTAAAACGTGCATAGGCATTTCATTCAATGATGATGTAGTTATTTTTGCCTGGTCATGAACAGCGGAATATTTTATGTGCGAATGTATTGATTATGAGATTTGCTGGGGCTTACATACATGGCGAGTTGAATGCTACCCGAATTGCACAACAGCAGGGGAGAAGCCATTATACAGGGATATTTTCATATTTCGCGCCTTTCAAGTTGCATTCGGATCGGCCATTCGGCCAAGTCCGTGCATCTTCGGATCAAATCTATGATAGTTTCCATAGTTGCGTTCGAAACTTCGAACGGTTATGTTCTGATTTACCTGTTTTCCCTAATCGCTGTCAGTAAATGTAGGCAGTGTTAATTAAAAGTTTACACATGTAATATTTCATTCACTTAATTTGAAACATATCCTGTCTATTCATTACATACCTTTTTTATGCAGTCAAAATAAACGTTAAACACGATTCACTCTTCGCCCACCGGAAGCACAGAATATTATTATTATTTTATAGTATTTGTCACTTAGCAGCCATTCTATAATGTTATTGGCACAAAAAAAATTACGTTTACTTCTCAGTTCACATGCCTCACTTCATTATTAATTGAACACTTTTATTATTTGCAATTAGTATATAACATAACCTATATTGTTTTGACACTTGTATCCGCTTGAAGTTTCGAACACAACTATGGAAACTATCATAAACTTGATCCGAAGATGCACGGACTTGACCGAATGGCCGATCCGAATGAAACTTTGAAGGCGCGAAATATGAAAATACCCCTGTATA
>NC_046657.1:143226498-143235852 GCF_010883055.1 Belonocnema kinseyi
TTTGAAAATTAAAATTCGAAATTTTTTTCTAAAGCCTCCAGGGGACTTCGTTTTCGCACGAAAAAATTTTATGTGCCCTTATTGCATCCGGACCCACAATTCGGGTAGCATTGAACTCGCCATGTATGTAAGCCCCAGCGTGTCCACCCTGTATAATAAAAGCCTGCGTTATTCTACATAGTAAAAGATGAAACGTCGCACTACTTCCGTTAACTGTGCAACATAGTAATTACTGTCAGAGTGAGTAGTGTACACTGCACAGTAGAGTAGTAGGCTATCGCACTGTTCTACTTCAATTCTATTTACATCTTTTTCGCACATAATAAAAAGCGCCCCCAGCGACTTTTTTCTGCTGCATTTTGAACTTTTATTTACAAAAGCGACGCCAAGCTCGAACTAAGGCTCTCAGTTGTAAACGTAAAGAACGGATATATACGTATCTTACTTAAAAAAATATTAGGAAATGGCAAATTTTTACTTACTAATTGAACAATTAGCATTATGGCAATTGGTTTTATGATGAAAACTTAAAAGAAAGGACCCCGCACAAAATACACTGAAAAATGGTTTCGGTGAATTTTTCTAAATTTTGGATATATTGTAGATCATGACATTCCCGATAAAAGTCCTAATACTAAAAAGTAAAAAATGGACAGTTTTTCGTTCGTATTACATTAAAGGTCGCTGTTCGTTCACGCTCGAGTAGACATACCGAAACTCGAGGACTATTTGACGCCACGCTCAAAGATCATGCGCACCTCTGTGCCCCTTTGATGTCCACTGAGACCTTTTTCAATGTCTTTTGTGCGGGGTCCTTTGTATTATAAAATACAACTGAAAAAGTGTAAGAATTTTTATTATGATATTTTGGAGCAAATCCTTTAATAGGCACTGCCTAAATTTAGAGAAAAGTTTGAAGACATACTTCTGGGTTTAAACAACTGCTGGCCCGGCGGCCGGGTCCCAGGTCGGCCGCTCAATTCTGGCGTACTGGTTTACACGATCCTTTTCAGCGAGGGTCCTTTATTCTCAAAAATATAAAATTTCGAAGTGAACCAAAAATATTTTACAAATAGTGATGTGAGTCCAATGGGCACAAAGTTTGGCGACATCCTTACGACACCGTTACGACATCTTTGCGATAACTTTACGACATCCTATGTCTATGTCATAAAGATGTCGTAACGAAGTCGTAAAGACGTCGCCAAATTTTGTGCCCACTGGGAGAAGATATACGAAATATGCAACTTTTTTCGATTCTAAGCATAAATGTAAGTTGTCAAAAAAGTTAAAAAACTAAATAAGTTCAGTGTAGCCGGTGGACCGGAAAATAACCGGAAATTTTTTCAGACTGAGAAAAACCGCGAAATGACAGTGAATTTATTTTTTACACTGGAAATTGTACTGATTTTATATCATACGATATTGTGAAATATTAAAAAAAAACTTTATTAACTTTTTTTTTAATGCTAATTTCAATTGTTGACATTGTCCATTATGAAATAATTCAGTTTACAATACGTGATTCTCAAATCTTTTGCTTTAGAAGTTTTTTCATTTTAGGTCTTGAATACAGTTTGAAAGACTTAAACAGTATGAAACCAAAAAAGCGATTCTGAAAGTTGTCACAATTAAACCGTTTTCAAATTTTAACGTTAAAAATGGAACTGTTTCAATTCGAAAGCGTTAGTAATAAAATACATGTAAACGTTTGTTTAAAATTTTATAAACTATTTTCAATATTAAAGTAATTTTAATTTGATAGATCCATAATTAAAAGCTTTTGTTCAATTTAAAATTTTATTTAAATATTCATTTAAAATTAGCAATTTTAAATAGGTTTTAAAAATTAAAAACTGAATTGTTTAAAAATAGAAGGCCTTGAATGGTCACAATTTCAGAGTGTTAAAATTACACTCCAAACATTACAATTTTTATCAATCCATTAAAAAATTTTAATTTGTTAATTAGTGTTAAATTTATATATAAATAAGGTTTATTTTTACGTATTTTATAACTAACAATTATACAATTATTGATTTGAAACGTCCCTAAATGGAAATAATTAAATTTTTAATTTTAAAAGTGTTCAACTGAAAAAAATTTTAGCATTTAATTTTAAATGTTTGTAATATAAAATTGCTTAAAATAATATAACTGAATTTAAAAACTTACTGATTCATACTTCAATATTTACGGAATTAAAAATTATAACGTATAAATACGCTTTTTCTTTCAAATTTGTGAAAATAGTGATGGAGAATGTTGCTTTTCATTTCATTTTAGTATTACATGTTTGGAATAAAACAGGCATAGAAGTAATAAAAAAGAAGAGTTTTGAATCAGTTAAAAATTAGTTTTACAATTAAAAAGGCTCTGTCTAAGCGTCCCGAAAAATTGACATAGTTTGGAAAGGGGAAGGACCAGACTACACAAGGTTATGAAAAATATTTGACTAGTCCTCCTGAGTTTCGGGACGAAAAACTTCAAATAAAAAAAGTAGTTTAAACTGATACTTTCTTGTATGTGAATACCTGTCCTAAAGACTGAATCTGAGGTGGAAAATTCCACTTCTCTGTAAAAAATGCACTTTTTTTAACTTGAAAACTCAACAATTTGGCATAAAATTAAATTATTCGTTTGAAAATTAATTTTGTTCTCATAAATTCATACCTTTGCTTGAAAATCGAACAATTTTATTTAAAATCAACCTCTTTTGTTGTCTAAAATCAAATTTCAACTAAAAAAGGTCTTGTTTTGAAAGAAAAAATATCTTCTGTCTGAAAGATTAGAGGGTTAAAGATTGAAAATTGATCTGTTTTAAAACTGACTTAAAAATTTGACTATTCATTCGCGAATGCATTTTTGGAACAAATTGTAAAAACATTTTGACTTGCCTGAGAAAAAATAGTCTTGCCTGAAAAAGTATCAAAAGAGTAAGAAAATGTCGAACTTTGAAGCCTGATATAGGTATATTTTTAGTTTTTCTACATTTTTTAGAAGTTCTATGATATTTGAAAAGAAAATGTTAACTTCTTGTTAAAAAAATTATAAAAATTTCAGTGAAAAAAAATGCTCGTCTCTAAACAGATGGCTAGTACGGTAGACAATTATATAGGAAATATTATTTTTTTGATCGAATTCGCTTGGTTGAGAATTTTTTTTTAAATTACAGGATAGTGAATCCTTATATCTTGTATTGAATTAATAAAATTACATCGAAAAGATGAAAAGACAACTTTACGAAATCTCGCGGAAGCCGTACTGAACCTCCGACCGCGAAAATATAACCACCCACAAATACAGACTTAAGAAACGATCAGTTTAGTCAGGATCCGAATCTAGGTTAAGAGGGTTATCTAAATAATAATTTTATTGTGATATAATAACCATTACCTGTAATTTGGGCTATCCGAGCCAACGTACTGTGTTTTAAGTAAATAAAGGCCGAACACCCAAAATGTAATGGGTCGACACCGAAGCTGAGCAAAGACGACGTAAGAGTCACCACATCCATCGGCGGACTCCTGGACAAGAATGTCGTATGTGCAATGGGAGATACGACAGTGGGTGTTGACAGTAAAGTGTTGGTGTGGCTAACACTTCCACGGTGGTCTTATTCACCGGCTAAGGGGGGGGGGGGGGGGGGGGGGGGGGGGGGTGGAGTATTGCAACCAACGACTAGACACCGTTCACACGATGCATCAGCGCCACTACCAGCGGCGAGCAGCGGTACTGGATGGTCCCCTGCGTATCAGACCGAACCAACCCTGCAGTGGTACAGTGTGGATATCCAGTACCACGCGGCAGCCATGTTTCCTAAGGCCGGAATACGACCACGTGGGATTGGCCTTCTGAGAGCCAATGGGAGTCGCCGTAGCACGCGCGACGAACCAATAAGCAGGTCGGACACAAAACACGGAAACTCAGGTGAAAACGAACGGAAGTGATGACCAGCAGACTGAAAACTGTCACTGTTCGGTTTCTGACTCGACGGAGTAGATGGCTGCGGTAGACGCCGGGGTTGAATCTTTGTCATTTTTTCCGCGAGTGTTTCTCAGCCTCAGTGACCGACCTCCATGCAGTGTGTTCGGTGTTTCCGCGAGGTTGTGATCTCGAAACCGCGTTGTGGACTTAAACGTCCCGCACACCCCCGAAATCCGGCAGTTGAAATCCGTCCGACTCGAAGCCCGACTATAGTCTATTTGTCTATAGCCTCTGTCTTTTCTGTTTTTGCAAAGGAATCATTTTTTATACTAAGTTTTAGATGTTTGGAAAATAAAGGGGTTGTTTTTTTTTTGGGCATTATGTCACAGTAAATTTATATTTTCCAGTGAAACTGGGCATAAAATTGTTTTTAGGATAAGTTCATCAGTTCTAAAGAGAAATTTGCTATTATTTTAATTCTTTCAATGAACTTCTCTATTTTTCAAAATGTCTTGACGATGGATGAAGTTTTATAAAATAAGAGGAAGAGGCTTCACGAAGAAGGATATCCGTTGCAGCGGGTTCTTCTATTTGTCGGACCTATCTTGAAGTTGAAATCAGTTTACGTCATTGTTGACTACAAAAGATATCGAATGAACTCACCAACTGATGCCGTGGATGTTGCGTTTAAAATATTTTATGCTGTGGATATACCGTACCTAATTTCAGCGTATGGAGTCTGGCTGATGTTCCAAAAATTAATTTATAGAATCGACAAAGACGAAAAGGCAGGCGTACAGATACACATTTTGATACGCAAAATAGAAGACGGTTTGCCGAAAATTATAAATAGGGAACTGTAAAAAAATTATTAAATAGTGCTAGTACCAACAAATTTTTTAGTTTTCATTTTATAATTTTCCAGAATGAAAATGAATACATGTTCTTTATGTAATGCGGACATATCCAGTTACAAAGAATTGTTACAACACATTGAATCAACGCACCTAACCCATTTCACCCCAAAATGTCCACTTTGGCCATCAACTTTCATCCACGTATCAATGTCTATTTTCATCGGCCAAAAAAATTGAAAGAGTCATAGTCCACTATTTTCGAGGTCGCTCTATTGATCTATGCTATTTGGAAAACGAAAAAAACATTTCCCACCCCTGATTTTTTTATTTGAAAAATGAAAATAGTAGTTTTTAAGGGTATTTTTTTAAAAGTTCCATTTTCAACGCAAAAGACATCTTGAAATTCAGTAAACTGAATAAATACAGGGCAGTTGAGGCCCAAAGAATAGGACTATGCTATTTAGTTATTTTATTTTTTGATATAGGGGTTGTAAAACCACCCCGAAAGAGGATAATTTGGCATCAACTAAGATTGAGTATATAACTATTTACATATGCACATATGTAATCTACAAATCTGATAAAATGCAGAGTTAGAAATAAACATTTTTTATGCGATCTTATAGAAAATTTTGAAGGCTTAAATTCGAATTCATTATTATTTTCGTCCTGTCTCCCTTTATCTTTCTTATGTGGAAACGAAAGTTGATAAAAGTAAATGTTTGTGAGCAGAAAGATTTTTCATCGTCGATCGTTGAGTAATAAATTACGATTCAAGCAGATAGGAATTATTTGATGAAATAATTAAATCTTGGATACACGAATGGTTTGGAAATGTACATGGCAATGTACAATCTTAAAAACATTACTAAATAACTTTTATTTTTGGGAGGAAACAATTACTAGTTGGGGTTTCATGTGAGAATAATTTTATTTCCGAAATAATTATATCAACTAATTTAATAATTTTAAACATTTGAAAGTTACAAATATCTCACAATGTTCGGAAGACAATATCCTGAGTCTGATAATGATGAAGTATTGGATGAAGAAAATGATGAGAGTGATGACTTAGATGTCAGCCTGTCCACAGAATCATTTGAAAAAGTTTCAAAAAGTTATAATGGAACCCAGAAAAAATCGGAGCTTGATCATAATTATGATTGGAAACTTGGTGAAAAATTTTATAACAATGATTTGTCTGATGAGTGTTTGCTCTCTGATCGCGAAAAAGCAGAAATACTACAAATGTCTCCTCTACAGTTGTTTGAGCCATTTTTTTTAAAGGAATTGAAAAATTATATTATTGAAGCGACCCATGAGAATAGGTATGATCTCAATCTGAAAAACTTAGATACTTTTCTAGGCATCGTAATTTTTTCTTCGTTCAATGAGAGATTATCACAGTCAGATTATTGATCAGATGATCCACTTTTAGGATCTCAACCTGTGAAACAGGCTATGAGCAGAAATGTATTTGAAGCTATAAAATCAAATCTCAAGTATTGTTTGCAACGTGACAAAAAAGAAAACGACAAAGTATGGAAAGTGAGGCCAATTTTGCATATATTCAAAAAATATATATTTAAGTATGGGGTATCTGTGATTCAAATGGTTATTTATTTTCTGTTGATGTCTACTGTGGGAAAAATTCAGAAAAAAATTACAATTGAGCCCCATTGCACAAGGAAGTCGAATAGTTCTTGAAATGCGAAATGATCTTCTCATGAATGTAAGTAATCGCACATTGAGCAAATACCATGTTTATTTTGACAACTTGTTCTGCAACCCCAACCTCTTGGTCCATTTGAAAAAGTTGAATGTTCGAGCTACAGGTGTTGTGCGAAAAGACAGAATTGCATAGAAAAAAAAATTAAGTAAGGATGCAGCTAAAGGCACGTATATTGCTAAATCTGACAAGATTATTGGACTTAACTATATCATAGCGCGAGACTCAAAAGATGTTTCAGTGTTATCCACTACAGATGGCGTAACTCCATTGGAGCCTATGCAACGATATGTAAAAGAAGATCAGGGAAAAAGTGATGTTCTTTTCCCTAATGTTTTCTCAATGTACAACCAATTCCTGTGTGGTGTAGATGTTCACGATCAACGCTGCAACAACATATTGTCTTCCATAAGAGCAAAAAAGTGGCCATGGATTTTGCTTATGAGAATTATACAAGGTGCTATAACCAACGCAACTGTTTTGTATGATATTGTTAGGAATAAAAAGAATAATATAGGTACGAAAAAAGTTGCACTAGACTTTTTTACAAATTATCTCATGAGATCTGATGAACCAATTGTGTAAGAACATTCTTTGAATCATCTGAAAAACTCTCGACAATGCAGCACTGGACATTGTGTAATAAAAAAAAGGTATTGCATAAACTGCCAAGCCTACTTTTGCGCTACATGCCTGAAGAAAAAACCAACTTGCATTGAAAATTCTGAATTAAGAATCAAATCTGTGGCATCGGCTTTAGATTCTTCCTTAGTTGAACATCAAATTAAACAAGCAGATAAACAGAAAAAGTGCAAAAAGGCGTTGAAAAACAAACTTGAAAATTGATAGGTACAATGGAAACATAGTCGCCATACAAGTTCTTGCTCAAGTTTCGGTGTACGCTGCCTCCGTATCACTTGACAGTGTTTTAACCCGATTTTTCCAACTTCCTTACATCTTTCACAAGACAATGGCCTATCTATATATCCTGCACTCGGATTCAATAATTATTTCTAATTTTGTGCAAGGACAATTTCGGAAAGAAAAAATGAAACATTTCGGTAATAAAATCATGTACCCCATATTTCTTTCCTTTGATGATTATGAAATTAACAATCCGCTAAGTTATCATTCAGGCTTAGCAAAATGTGGTGCATTTAATATTTTCATTCCTTGTTTACCTCCTGAAGACTAATGGAAATTATAGAACATATTTTTAATCGGTCTTTCCAATACACTGGATCGAAAAATTTAGAAAACTAAAGTTGTATTTAAAAGCATAATCTAAGAACTTGAGATTTTAGAAAAAGTGGGAATTACAGTCGATCATCCCATAGGCGAGAAAACCATTATTTTTTCCTTAGCTTTGGTATAAGATGATAATTTAGGAGTTCATTCTGTACTAGTGTTATTAGAATGCTTCCGATATAATAAATCCTGTAGATTTTGTATAATTCACAGAGATAATATTAATTCCACTTTTTCTGAAGATTTTTGTATTCTTCGAGATGACACAAACTATCAAACTGGTTTGACAAAGAATAACTTATCATTACCGGGCATTAAGGAAGAATGAATTTTTTATACCAGTCATATAAAAGATTTGCACATAACGAAAAATATTTCTGTTCACTGGATGCCTGATGAACTCGAGGAAACTGCTCCGCGTGATATAGCTTAACTTTTGCCTCATTACGTTTGGAATCAGAAACTATTTACTTTAGAAAACTTTAATAGGAGAATTGCCGGTTTTCATTATGGTCGAAATGATATTCGAGATAATCCTCCTCAAGTTACGAAGTCATTACATCAATTCAATTTTTCAAATCCTTTCGGTCATGTTTACCATCTTTTGTAACAAAGGGATATGCAACAATGACTAATTGAATTAAATACAACAATCAATGTGCAAAGGCGCTTGTCGTAGTTATGATTCCGTCTAAAAGTGATCCTCAGTTTTTTTATGGTCTGTTACTGCATTTTGAATGAAGTTGACAAAGTTATACTTATAATGGAAGAATTAAAAAACCTACGAAAAAAATTACCAAGCTTTCAAAGGCTTTAACGAATGTGATAAGGAATGTAAATCTTTAATTTGGAAAGAATTTAAAAAGGGCAAGATTACGCACATAAAAAGAGTAGCTAATGGATGTAAGTACATTGCAAAGAATTGGGTGTGATATAATTTGAAAGTATAAGAAATATCTCGTGCGAAGACTTTAGGCGTCAAGATTAAATGGATGTACAGTATTTAAAGTTAGTAGATATCATTTTTAAGTTGATGTATGAGCAAATATTATATTATTTAAATGTTAAATAAAACAATATAAATAATATATTTGGCCTTGAAATTTGTTCTCGGCCTATGTATACAGCATTATATTCATAACCATTCCAAAATAATAGGTTTTGATATTTAAAAAAGTAGAAATTACTACGAGGGTAGTTCAATAAGTCCTTAGAATGAAGTATAAAAACAATTTTTTTTGGGTACATTTTTTTTTATTTTTCAACATAATCTCCTTGGAGCTCTATACACTTGGTCAATCGCTTTACAAGTTTTTTTAATCCTTCAGAAAAGTGCGTTTTCGGAAGTTCCTCAAAATAAGCACTTACAGAGGCAATGACGTCTTCGTTGTCTGGAAATCTCTGTCCACCGAGCCATTTTTTCAAGTTTGGAAATAAGAAAAAGTCACTGGGGGCTAAATCTGGTGAATAGGGTGGGTGTTCGACCAACTGGAATTTTAGTTCTTCAATTTTAGCCATTGAAACGAAGCATGTGTGAACTCGGGCGTTGTCGTGATGAAAGAGAATTTTTTTTTCTCGCCAAATGTGGTCGTT
>NC_046657.1:143235952-143237214 GCF_010883055.1 Belonocnema kinseyi
TCAACATCATATCATGGATTTTTTCGACATTTTCTGGTGTAGTGACCTCTTTTGGGCGCCCAGATCGTTCAGAATCA
This sequence comes from Belonocnema kinseyi, assembly GCF_010883055.1. Classification (NCBI taxonomy): domain Eukaryota; kingdom Metazoa; phylum Arthropoda; class Insecta; order Hymenoptera; family Cynipidae; genus Belonocnema; species Belonocnema kinseyi. The sequence goes on from NC_046657.1 coordinate 143,236,030, forward strand.
ACTGTGCTCGTACGGCCACAACGAAGCTCGGTAAACCACTTATGAATCGTTCCAATCGACGGTGCAGAGTCCGGATAATACTTATTTAGCTTGGCCTTGGTCTCGGATATCGTTTTCTTGCGAAGATAGTAGTGTTTGATCAAAACTCGAAACTCAGATTTTTCCATATTAAAAAAAACTCTGAGGTTAGTCGCTTCTCAGTGCTGTAACTTGTAAATGCGTAAACATAAATGGCTGAAGTTTTGACAGGCGTCATTTGAAGGATCAAGCTCGACGAAAATGGTTCACATTAGTGAATACTAATGCCATCTCTTAGAATTTTAAGGGACTTATCAGACTGCCTAGTAGCTGTACATGCACGTTCGCAGCGAGCTTGTTCACCTTCGCTAAATTCTAGTTGGCAGAATCCCCGGAAGGAGTCGAATTATCCGGAACGAATAAAAATTTGTGAAAATCGGTTAATATTTGCAGTAATAATGTGAATCTTTACATTCTATGCATTTACACCTCAGTTTTCTAACAAATTCAGGCTATAGACAATATCTTTTAGACTTTTTCCAAATACATAATCCTTAATCCATTGGTAGAGTGTTTCCAAGTTTTTTGTGCAGAGGTCTGACTTTTATTAATGATGTATAGCTTATTTTCTGCAGAATATTTACTTCTTTGAAAAAAAAACTTAATTTTCTTAACAATTTTTTTCCGATTTTAAATATTCATTAGTACATTGTAACCTAGTTACAAATGCTGCCGGGAAAAATATTTAACAGCATGAAACTGTATTGCAAATACGAGGGTAGTTCAATAAGTCCTTAGAATGACCAACAGATGGCGCGCGAATCGCTCCAAATCATCTGTTTTCAGTCAGCACCACTCCCGACTAGATATATGGTGCAGTCACAGTCCACATCTTCTGAGTTTGCGTGTTTTTATAACCAATTGAAAAAAAAATTGTTCGTTAAGAAAAATGGAAAAAAACGAGTTCAGAGCGGTAATCAGACATTTTCATTTAAAGGGTTTAACTCCATATGAGATGAAAAATGAATTGGACTCAGTTCATGGCACATCTGCCCCTGCCTTCGTAACGGTTTATAACTGGGTAAATGAATTTAAGCGTGGTCGTACATCAATAAGTGACGAACCACGTTCAGGAAGACCCGTAGAAGCAAGTACTCCCGAAATCAT
>NC_046657.1:143237314-143250164 GCF_010883055.1 Belonocnema kinseyi
ACTGAGGCGTATTTTGGAGACCTTCCGATCGAGTACTTTTCGGACGTTATCAAAAAGTTAGAAAATCGTTGGACTCGCTGTATCGACCTAAAAGGAGAGTATGTTAAAAAATAAAACCGACTTTGGTCAAAAAAACGTCTCCGTGTTTCATTTTTCAGGGACTTATCAGACTGCCTAGTATCACTGAGTGTCACTACCATTTTTCTCAATTGTTCTCTACGGTTTTGATAGTTACACAAAATATAAACGTTTTACCCAAAAACCAACTCTGCTTGATGCGCCCTCAACATCTGGACGGGATTAGACATTCTCTCTAAACAGGGTGTGAACCTGGACCTATTTAAAATTTTAGATTTTAAGTCCGGAATCATTAAATTCTTGACTGTTTGGGTCCGAACTCGGATCTAGAATGCTATAATAGTTCATTATCCTTACCTGAGATGATTATCTTATATTAACTGTTTATTAATTGAACATTTTATTCATTATTTTAATGATTTATTTTTTAAGAATTATAATTGTTTAAGCAATTTATTATCATTTTTCATTATATTATACTTTAATGATGCTAAAAATTGCAGCTTTTTCCTCAAATTTTCCACTTTTTTCACTTTTGACTTAAAGTAAGTGGATATTTGTTTTAATTTAGAAATAATTATTGTTCACACAAATGAATATGATTTATAGCTATCTTCTTATATATTGATCCTAGATAGTTCCAGTTGTTTTCTGAAATTTTTCACTCTGTGGCGACTTGTGAATTAGATTAAAGCAATAATTAAGTTACTTTAAGAAAAATAACTGTTTAAGCAATTATTATTATATTGTATAGAATATTCTTGGCTTAATCGTGAAAAGTTACGGTTTTTTCTTAAATTTGAAACCATGTGACTATTTTTTACGTGTAGTGACTTAATAATTCATTAAATTAAGCAAAAATGATTGTTTACACAAATTATTATTTTTAATAACTATCTTCCTCTATATTAATACCAAATAGTGTCGTTTTTTCCTGAATTTTAAAACTTTTTTTTGTCTACTTTTTACGTAGTGAGGTAATAATGAATACTGAAATGTCTAACTTTGCCTTATCTTTTTAGTTTTAAACAAATAATAAAGAAACATTAGAGAGAAACGTATTTCAAACAATCTCTGTATTTTCAGTGAATATATTTTACTGGAGGAAAAACTGACGTCAAAATACGTGTAATTATAAATTTTGCTATTACGCTTTGCAATGATTATTATTTGTTTAGTATTAGATAATTTATTCATTTTTCATTTAGAATTTAGATTTAGATTCAGGAATTTAGCCAAATGAGTCGACGCAAAGGCGAGAACACCTTCAGTAGGGCTGTTATTCTTTTTTCTTTTTTTAAGTTGTTCTCGGGTGAACCCAGTTCATCATTATAGAGACAGACTAGTTGCTTTCATAGTGCATCTTGCAAATACATTTCCTATACCCAAATTAACTATAATTATGGATCTTCGTTGTATAGGTTGCCTGCGAATTCCGGTTAAGTGGACAAGTAATATCGATGACATAGACTCTCCCACCTTTCTTTCTCACATCTTGATATTTGCTCGAATAGCTTGGATACAATGATCCGCCTGGATAGTAACATCTTAATATAAGATGTCATCTTCGTTTTATAAAATTGGTATTGAAATTTATCTATAAAAACTCATCCATTCTGTTAAGAGTTCTAGATTTAGGTCAATTTGTTGATGTATAATAAACACCACGCCATTCTGCCTGCGCGTCTATTTTCTTTGAGCAATTATGCGACAACAATCAATGCTGTGCTTGATGGATTTTTTGTTATCGTGACATAGTCGGCACCGGTCAACCACCTCTTGACGCAACAATTGTTTGCGATAATCTCTGGTGCTGACAACCCTGTCCTAAATCACGATGGGGAATCCTTCCATTTATGGAAACAGGACGTCCTTTTTCTGCCAAATATTAAAGACCACACTATCCACTTTATATTATTCTACCGTTTTGTGGTGCTCGCCGTGAATTGCTTTTAGTCTCCATTGCATCTCTAATTTCTCTATGGTTTCTGCCCTAATATGCAAGGCCACGCATGGCAGCAAATTAAAGAGTATGTAATTAACGTCTGCTTTAAAGATGGTGTTTCAAAGTGCCAGATTTTTTTGCTGCTAAAATAGCTTCGCAAGTGTAAAACTTGTAACTTACGCAGTATTCTGACAACTATAACGCCCCTACCCTCACTATGTCGTAGTAGAAATACCCTTTTAATAACCGAATTACTGTGGTGCATTCGGTGCTACGTCATTTCTATGCGTATGGTACTGTTTGATTGCTCAAGGTCAGTACTCGAACCCAGCGTTCTCTAATTCCCCTCTGATCAATTGCACCATTCTGCATTTATCTAGCCCGAACCGAGGATGCATGATTTTAATAACATTATGTACCGGCTTCCTGATTTTATTTTGTTCCTGATATAAGTCAATCGACCCAATTTGACCTTACTTTGTTAACTTCCATATCCAACCTTATATTCCATGGTGAATCTCAGTTTCTTCCTGGGACGAAGGCTGCAATTGTAGGCATATTTCTGCGGTTAGACGTTCTAACCTCTGTTATTAATGTCTGGATGTGCTTCTAGTGGATCCGGTATTTGATATACATTGTCCCTAGTACATATTCCAACAACTCTAATCATTTCTTCGTTGTCTACATCTTCAAAATGGAGTTCATCTATAGGAATCTGCTGTTCCACTTCTATTTAAATGAAAGCTATATCAACAGCCAAAAGCAATCTTTTTACAGATATTGAGTGACTTTTGTCTGCTGGTTTCTGCCTAATCATTCTTGTAGCTAGCTCTGGGTACTTCTGTGAAAAGAGTCGATGATGTTTTCTTCTTATACTTGTCCCAACTTTCTCTGTCAAAAAAGAAAAGCGCAAAGCATTTCTGTTCTAATGGTATGACCATTTTAACCGCCTTCGTAGCTGCTGAACTTGTAGTCCTGCCTCTGGTTGAATTAGGCCATCTGCCTCTGTTGGATGTGGTGGTGCTGGATCATGGTCAGGTTAAGGAAAAACATCTATTGCTGCTGCTTGATCATGTGATGTGGCTTCCTCCAACTTTTGTTTATTGTCGTCGTTTTTCTAGGGCAAATTAAACTGCCATTTAATCTCTATTGCTCGGTATTCTAGGATGTGTAGACTAGAACTGATGTGCTTCACCTTCGCAATAAGATCTCTGAGTGCAACTTTCTTTATATGAGCATACTTTTCACCAAATCTCGTTCTAGAATTGTCTCCGTTTTCGCTTTTGGTTTCAAACTTCTTACTTTCATAGTAGAAACGCACCAATCTCTCTTTCATTATATCCCACTTCATGCTTTCCTATTGTATTTCTGTTGAAGTGGTTGCCTGCAGATACCTAACGCTACCGTTTGTCTCAGGATGTCCTTACTGTCTAACTACTGCATTAGTGATATCTGCCTGAACATATCGCAGCTCACCATGACTTACCTCAGATGCTGTGGCCCCCAGCGATGGCTCTAAAGGCGCTCGCGAAGCACTAAGCGTTTCAAAATCTTTAAGAAACTCTTCATACCAATTCATGGACTTTGGTGTTCCACTTAGTCCCTTTCATTTTCTGTCTCTACCGATCTGGTATCGGAAATCCAATCAGTAGCAGAGCTACCGCCAAATTTGCCGTCAAAGTCATAAGAGAAAGGCTCAAAGGCCACTGCGACGTGAAAGCGAAAACTCCTTTCGTAGGGGTTTTATTATTATTATTATTATTATTATTATTATTATTGTAAGTATTGCCTGTATTATTCAAAAAGGTTTTATAAATAATTAATAAACTTTTCAAAAACGAAGATATTACAAACTTTCTCAATAAATTATCATTATATGTTCTTATGTATTTTTATCATTGTATTATATTATATAATAATTTAAGCAACCAGTAATTCAGAATTTTTTCTGGATTTAAGCTAACCGTGTGACTATAGACCGGCATACAGTAGTAGCTGGCACGTTACATTCTACAGATGCCAAAAAACAACCAGTTTTCAATTACAAACAAATTTTTTTTTTAATCGCTTTGCCCCTGCGAGTAAAATTGCCTTATATTATATGGTTCGAATATTACATGTAATAATGCTTTTTTGTGGGGTTATATAAATCGGGCAAAAACCTGAATCATTTCGAACCCCTTAAGGTTTGACATTATATTAAATGGCTCCTTACCGGTTCGGTTCACCCTTCAATTTTTCAAAGACTCGGGGCCGTACCTGAACTTGGTTCAACTTTTAAGGTTCAAGGTTTGGACTTTTTTAATTAAAACCTCTAAAGTCCCCAGGCCCATTACGACTTAAGGGTTCTACTCCCTGAAGTATAATATAATACAAATTAGACAAAATAAACTGACACTCTCAGACTGTTTCAGTTAATAAGTTTTCTTGGATTAATGATTTCGGCTTAAATATAGGAAATAGATGCATAGGACTCCATTTGTAGGACAAAAAAATCCTTCAAAAACTACCCCCACTTTAACCTTTTTTGACTTATTGTTCAGAAAATATGAATTTGTTAATTAAGCGTAGCGTATTCTAAGAGTAGCACCGTATTTAATGAATTTTCATTCTTATAAAAAGTATTACGATGCGATTGACCCTGTTAGATCCTTAGAATTAAAGATTGAAGACATTTAAAGAGATTTTTCCTGTAATTCGAAATCCAAAAAGGCGAGAAAGATAAGTTGCAAAAATAGTACATTGAGTACACTATACTTTTTGTGCTATCCTCCTTGAAAACAAGTATGTGAAGCAGACATAGAAAATTTGGTAGGCATGACCGGTCTAGCTCTAGATCGAGAAATCTATCTGTATCTTTCTTCGTTCTTCCTCTCACCATTTTCCATTTTCCTTTACCCTATAGTATTTCCTTTTCCCCTTTTTCTCTATTCAGCCGTTCTCCTTTCTCGTTTTCTCATTCCCCTTTCCTCTTCACCCTTTCCAATTTCCCTTTTACAATTTTCTTTCCCATTTACCTCTTTCTCATTTTACCCTTGCATTTTCCTTCCCACTTTCCTAATCCTCTTTACCATTTTCCTTTCTACTTTTCAACCTTTCCCCATCCCTTTCCAACATTTCCGCTTTTATTTTTCCTTCATTCCCACGTTCCCTTTACCCTTTTTCTTTCCCCTATTTTCCCTTCGCCCCTTTCATGTTTCCCTTTTTCTATTTCCGCTTTTTTCTTTTCACCCTTTCCGATTTCTCATTTTTTGCTTCCCGTTTCCTCTGCCCCAATCCCTTTTATTTTTTTGCTTTCCTCTTTTGACCTTTCTCTTTTCATCCTTTTCTCGTTCCCTTTAAACTATTTCTGTTTTTCGTATTTCCCTCTTTCTTTTTTCCTTTCCCCCTTTCTGATTTTGCCTTTATCTTTTCCGAATTCCGATTTACCGTTTCCAATTTCCCTTTTGACCCTTTTGCGTGTCCCCTTTTTCCATTTCCCCCTACCCTTTTTCCATTTCTTTTCGTAAATATTTTATGATGAAAAGGTTAAAGAAAAATCATTTTAATTTACATCATATTTACGAAGTCCACTGCACTGGAAGTAAAGTGGCCCCATTACGCCTGCATCACGTGCATGCAATGGTGCGTTGCAAAATTCTGAATAACTGTTCCAAATTATAAGAGAATTTTTTCAAATTCGAGAGTAATTTGTAGGTTATGAGAACCTTAACCAACACATTTTCAATATCCACCATTTTGTATAATTTTGTAAACAATTTATCTAAAGCATTACTTCAGTGTATCGTTTTGTTCTATAAAAAATAGTTTGTACCAAAATCGTTCTGATTTATTATCGAAATCGTATTTTTTATAATATACTGTAGGAGAAAGTTTGATTAGCAATGCACCAAATGATAAAATTCAAAGCTTTTCAGAAAAATCTAGAAAATTTTATAAATTTAGAAAAGTTATCGCAATCGTATTTGATAACGAAAGAATGTCATAAATTAAAAAATTTCCCGAAGTTTCCGAAATTCTTCAGAAATTTGTGGCAACTTGTCGGTAATTTATGGCGAAATAACCTAAAATTCTCACATTTCCCGAAAATTTATAAAATTTTACAAACATTTTTAAACATAAAAAAATTACGTAATATTTTAGAAATGTTCACTAAATTCATAATTTACAAAAAAATTTAAAGAAAATTTAAATTTCAAATCAAATAAAAACATACTCAAAAATTTAAAGCAATTTAATAAATTTTCGAAAATTAGAAGTGAATTAATGCATTTCCGAATGCTCTGCAAAGTATTCTGAAGGAAATCAAAACGTTTTAGAAATTTATAGAAAATTAATAATTTATTGGAAATTTCAGTTATTAAAAATTTCTATAATTCCATAGTAACAATTTCTGGTGATTTAGCTGTAATTTATAGTAAAATTTTAGAAAATTCCCGGATATTTTTAAAATATTTGAATATCAGGTATAAAGTGGAATTTTGGAATTGCCCACACAATTTATAAAATTTTAAAACATTAATCAATTTTCGATAATTTGTCATTATATATGGGTAATTTATAGTCATTTATAAGTCATTTATGAACATTTATAACTTTGATTTAGTCTAATCACTATAATATGCACAATCAGCCTATTAAGCGTCAACACGTAATTCAGTCTCAAAAATTTTATTTGATTCAAATTTTATTAAATTTGATTAAAACGTCCACGTGGACATTTTATGCAAATCTAAATTCTGGATATATTTTTTCGCGGCAGAAAACTTAATGTCGAGAGACTTTAAGGCGTATTATGTAAAATCAGCTAGTTTGATGAATAGAAGATATGCTACTCCGAAAGCTTTTAGAACGTTTCCTTGAACTCTAAATAGCCCGAAAGTCGTAAGAGATACACCAATATAGAAGTGTTTTTAAACAAGTAAATTGCCACGTATGATTTCAACAGAAAATTTTCAGCTCTGTAGAAACTGCCCTCTATGCTGCCTTGTGCAAATTGTATTAGCGGCTGGAACAAGGAGGGCATGCTGTGGGCACCATCTTTGAAATAAAAGGTGCTTTTAGCAATGTCCTTCCAGAAGCCATATGACGAGAGATTTTAAGGTGTGCCATTCCAAGTCAGCTATTATTCTAGATAGGACAAATGCTTTTAGAACGATAGGAAGCTTTTAGAACGTTTCCTTAAACTCTAAGTAGCTCGCAAGCTGTAAGAGATACACCAATATAGAAGTTTTTTTTAAATAAATAAATTACCACATATAATTTCACAATAAAATGTTCAACTCTGTAAAAACTGCGCTCTATGCTGCTATATAAAAATTGGATCAGCAGCTGGAACACAGAGGGTATTCTGTGGGCACCATCTTCAAAATAGAGGGTGCCTTCAGCAATGTCGTTCCAGAAGCCATATGTTGAGAGGCTTTAAGGCGTGTCATGCCAAATCAGCTAGTTTGCTGGATAGGAAACATGCTACGCCGTAAGCGTTTAGAACGTTTCCTCAAAATCTAAATGTGACGAAAGCCAAAAGAAGTAAACAAATATGGTAACATTTTTAAACAGAAAAATTGTCACATGCCATTTTACAAAAGAATTCCGAGCTGGACTGATAGCGAGCTTCTATTGTAGAAATTATTTAAGATTACAGTTATGATATTATTTAATTGTATATTTACCAATAGAGTTAAGGAAAGTGGCTAAAGCGAAGAATAAAGACCCGGTAGCGATCCTCATTTTCTATTAAATAAAGATGATACTGTTTTACGAAAAAATTTTTAAGCAGCGGAACTAATGAATCTTTCACTAAATGTTTCCCTACATATAACGTTAGGGCAAATTTAGTTTAGTCATAAACAACCTCGACGGCAAGATAAAAATCACAATGAGACCATAAAAATGTCACGATCGAATTTTACGAATGACGTTCTTCATGTCGCTTTACTATATGGATCTCCTATGTTTTATCTCTTTCCCTAAAAAACCTGCTATCTTCTTAGATTATTTGGTGAAAAAATTATAAAAAATATTGTATACCGTACACGCAGAAAAATATTTTTCTGGGTTAAAATAAAAATGCTTTGAGTATTTCTATGCGTTAGCAAAAATCTTATTTCAAAGAAAGAGAATTCTTGGTCAATTTTGTTTAATTCGAACCAGAAAATTTCGCCCCTTCTTTAGAAAAAACTTTGTTAATATTCCAATATTTTAATATAGATTTTACAAAAAATCTTATCTGATTGGAGTACCTTGTGTATAATCGTTATTTTTTAATCCTAATACTTAACATACATATCATGGAAAAAATATTCGGCCGCCGGGCAGATTTTGTTGAATTTTAAAAATTCTGTAACTTTGCTAATTTTGTTATCAAAAAAAGTCGTTAGGATGCATTGTGCGATTTTTCTAGTAATAAAATAAAGAATACATAGCATTCATTGAATTTTTAAACCTTAAAAAAATGGGCTAAAAATGTTTGAAAACGCTCTATCTTTTTGACATTATATAAAAAATGGCTGTGGAACGAACTTGACAAACGTTCTCTCATGATAATGTAAAAGCGGAAAAATCTGGAATTTACAGGGTATTAAAATCAATTCAGACTCGAATCATCACGCTAGTTTTACGACGTTCACAAGATTCTTCTTCTGATATAACAATTTGATTAAATTTTCAAAATTTTTTGCTACTTGCAAATATTATCTATGAAACCTTTTTTTGTTATTTTTAAATGGAACTATCCTGTATCAAAAATTAGCTTTGAATGTGTTGTGTTACCCAGTTCTACTATGCATGTGTTGTGTCAGCAACTGAATTTGCATGAGTACGTCTAGCCTCGTAGATCTGAGCGCGTGTGCCTTCGAGTTGCGACGATTATCGCATTTGCCTACATTATTGATGAGAAGATTTATACTGATAAGTTACTGCGATCGTACAAATTTGGATGAGGTTTTTTTTTGAGAAATTTATTCAATCTTAAACAATTTTTAAGAATTCATCATTTCAAACATTCATTTCTTGTGCACTTGTGCCTCTACTGAGGTGTGATATATTTTTATATTCTCATCAGAGAAGGTATTAGATTTGTGTAAAATTTTCCCCGCTCCCAGTTTTGGTCAAATTTCCACGTTTTGAGACCTAAATCCGAAAAACAGGTTTTCACGAATGTGTCTGTCTGTCTGTCCGTCCGTGAATGGTTGTTTTGTTAGCACGATAACTGTCGAAAGAACTGACTGATTGAATTTTCTTTTGGTAAATTCTTTTAATATCTTAAAATGAAAGTCAAGTTCGTTAGACAGCCATTTTGGATAAAAATTCAAAAAGTGATCACATTTTGAACATTTTTGAGACCAATTTTTTTACAAAATAAAAATTTTTTTCTCTACAGGTATTCATAGTATTCAAAAAGGCAAACAAATTATCCAAATGACTTTTTTTGATGAAAGCAAAATTTAAAAGAATTATAGCATTTACAAAATTCCCAAAAAAAACACAGTAAAATTAACATTTTAAGCCAAATAAGGCACAATATGGAAAAAGGTCAAAAGAAAAAAAATATATTTTTTTAATGCCCTACAAGATTATTCTAACAACTTTTTGAATTTTCTTGAAAAATGGAAAATTCCAATTTTGGCAGCATAAAAATATTGTGGAAAACAAAATTACATTTTTTCATTCAGCTATTTCAAAGTATTTCCAAGTTTCTTAATTATATGCACATTGGGGAGAAAAATGACTTGTTTGGTTCAAAATAACGCACAGCCCACAAATCTTCAACGATTTCGACAAAAAAAAATTGGAAAAAGCTAACAAGATTTCTAAGGGAGTTGTCCAGCCTGATTTATGAGTTCGGTTTTCAATTTTTCTGTAAATAAACAAATACGACGAAAAAATGGCCTTTTTCCATATGACGTTCCCGGTGCTCGTCAATAACAGGAAAATGGTTAAAATCGCTTCAGTCGCATAAAATAGCATTAGTTAAAGATATTCCAATATTACATAATTTACAAAAAAAATTTTATCAACAAATTATTTGTTAAAAAAATTTTTTCTATGATTTCACAAAAATACACGTTTTTTTCAAGTTATGCTGCAAAAAATTGGAATCGAAATCATATTATATAAAAAAAATTCTCTTCTGCTTATACTTGTTTATATTATAAACAGATGTAATTTACAAATGCAGTAATCACGCATTTTTCGACAGAAATATTCGTTTTTTTCTATGTCAACTTTTTTCAATTAGGACATTTATGATAATTTCAGCAAAATTCATAATTTTTTGATCAATTTTATGAACTTTTAAATAAATTTAATAAACAAATGCATTAGGGCATCTGTCGACGGAAAAATTCTTTATTGTTTTAATATCAAACTTTTGATTGGGACCTTCATAATAAATTCGGCAACATTGATGATGAGTTGACAAATTTTATGATTTTAAAAAAAAAATTTAACAAAAAAATGCATCATTCCGGCATCTGTGTAGGCAAAAATTAGTTTTTTTCGATCTCAGTTTTTTTTAATGGGAAGTTCATGATGATTTCAGCGAAATTCATAATTATTTCATCAATTTTATTTTTTTTTAACAAATTTAATAAACAAATGCATTATTCAAGCATCTGTTGATGGAAATTATATTTTTTTATGTCCTTACTAAATCTGTTGACATAGAAAATAAACGAATTTTTCTTTAGACAAATGCCTGATTAATGCATTTATTCGTCAAATTTGTTCAAATAAATAATAAAATATATCAACTTATTATAAATGTTGCTGAAATTATCTTCAAGTTACCATCTGAAAAGACTGGCATTGAAAAAACATTGACATTGGGATTGAAAATAATGTGTTTGTTTATTGAATTTCTTTAAAAGATCATAAAAATAATAAACAAATTATGAATTTCCTAAAAATATCATAAAGTTCCGAATGAAAAAAAACACATCGAAAAAAGAAATTTTTCTTTCGAAAAATTCCTGATTACTGCATTTGTTCATGAAATTTGTTTATAATATAAAGAATTATAATCTTAGACGAAATTTCTTGTAATATTATATAATTTCCATTTAAATTTCTTGCAATATAACTAGAAAAAACGTATGATTATGGAAAATCATATAAAGCATTTTTTCAACAAATAATTTGTTCATCAAAAATGTTGTTGTTTAATATATGATTTTGGAAAATCTTTAGCTAATATTAGTTTATGAAACTTAGGCTATTTCAAGATTTTTTCTGTTGTTGACGAGCACTATGAACGTCAAATATATAAAATGACCTTTTTTCGTCATATTTGTTTATTTATAAAGAATTGAAAACCTAATTGAAAAATCAGGCTTAACAACTCTTTTAGAAACTTTAACATTTTTTTTCAATTTTTTTTGCTTAAATCGCGAGATACTTATGGGCTTTACGTTATTTGGAAGCAAAAATGTCATTTTTTTCTCACTATGGGCGGGAATGTGAAAATTGGATCATATGAACTCCCACCTAACACAACACTGCTGAAGGTTGGTTAAACTTCTCAGTATAAAACACTAACCAGCTATGACTCTTGGTTGAAACAAATCACCCTCCCCCCTCCCACCCCCTCCCCCTCAAACCCTCGTTAATCGAAGTTTATTGGGTCATGCAGGTAGGGATTTCATTTAGAAGTTAAGAAAAGGTAAGGCTGACGTGTAGGCTGTATGTGCTACGTTTCAAGCGTAAAAATAAAATTGGAAATGAGTTAATTCAGTTTTTGAAAAACAGACAGAAGTTGCAGTAAAATGTTTCATAACAAATTTTCTTAAAGAATGCGCGTTCTTTTAAAAGAGACAATGAAACTATGCCTGTTTGAATATCAATGCATGTTATGAGTTGTAATAATGTACATTTATGGAAATGATATACAAGTTGAAATACAAATTCGAGTGCGAATTACGAGATACGAAAACTCTCCCGTTGAGCCTGTTAGGCAACATCTCAGGAGGAAATGAAATGCGTAACGAAGGATGTGGATGACGAAGCCCTAAAAGAATAAGAAAGAAACTCTCACGAAGACACCTGCAATTATCTCTCAATTAACTCTCAGCAAACGTAGTAAACCTAACCACGCAAGTGATAAAAAACAACGAGAGAATGGTAGAGTTTAATAGAATACTAGTAACTTATCTACCGCTCTGAATTTCTAGGTCGATGATCCTGGAAGACGACTAGTCACCAGAAAGAAAAAATCTGAGTATTTAAAAATAAAATTTTGGAAGTCAATAAACAGGTACCGGAAAAATGTCTAAAGAGCTGCATCTCTAAAACAAAATGACGGCAAAAGAGTAACAAAGACTGAATTATCTTTGATGCCAGTGAAACTAAGGATACTCTAGTCTCTAAGGTTGAAAAGCGAAACACTGTCAAAGTATTGAAACTGCTGATCATTTACTCATGGCTGATAATCTGTATTCTGTGCGCATTGGAAAGCGATCACCTGATTCGCTTACAACAAGATCAATTAAGGTTATCTTTCAGCGGGAGGAAGTTGCAAAGTAAATCATACAAGTATCAGTCAAGAAAAGGTAAGGAGATGCACTACTAGATTAAGTAAACTTAATCAGATTATCTGTGGATCGTACTTCTATGCTACGTGCACAATACCTGAAAATTAAGAAGATTCTCAAAACAAATTGAAAAAGGACGACAAAAATCTAAAGTTGTCCCACAGGAACAGGATTTGGGCAATAATGGCGATTAAGATGACTCTACCAGGTGTATACATATGAAACCGGTATTTTTTCAAGAAAAAAACACATTTATTTCAAGAGAATGATAACAAATATTTTATTCAAAGTATGCGCC
>NC_046657.1:143250264-143308676 GCF_010883055.1 Belonocnema kinseyi
CGCCAATTAGCACAAATGGTAAGTTCCGACAGTGCCTACAAGTGTGCCTACTGGCCGCTAAATGGCAATACCGGTTTCATATGTATACACCTGGTACATCAACAACCAAAGGTCTAAGTATAAATAAAACGTCAGGTATCTGGGAGCTGGTGAACAGCATCCTTACTCTCTTTCCTGAAGTACAAGCACGCATCACTTGTTAAAAAATAAGACAATAAATGAACTCTGAACTGAAGAATTGTTATTTTTCAGTTGATCACTCGAATTTTCCTTCCTCTCTCCAAATATATCTCCAAGTAAGAAAAAAGTTGAAGTCGAGAAGACCCGCTCAACTGTCCCTTTGTATCCCATCAGATAACACCTTTTCATTGTACCCTATGGGATAAACATCCGCTATCACTGTCACTATCTTAACTTGAGGCAAAAAAAACAGACTCTATCTCTTTCTATCTTAAAAGATACCCACCATTTATCCCTGCTCTACAAAAATTGCATCACTCTCGCTCACTACCCTCTATGAATCTCCTATCTCTGCTGTCTCTTTTTCTCTCATGAGAGAACCCGTTCTCATCTCAACTTATGTGATAGAAATCCTCTATCTCCAACGATTATCCTCCTTACTGTTACGAACGAATACCACCTAAAAGGCAAGAAACATTCCAAATCTTCAAAGAAACAAAAAATTAATTTTGAATGAGGCAATACAGCTTTCAACTAGACCCTAGAACAAAGTCATACAGAGCCTCACATGATGATCTACAATTTGTCCTACGAAATCTTTCAGATCCTTCTACCAGGTTCTCTAGAGCAGCCCACGAGATCCTCCAGGGCCTCCCACGGGGGCTTTAAGAGAGAATTTCACAGAGCCTTTTTCCAATCATCCCCAGCCATCCCTAGATATTTCACTCTTAATTTACATTAAATCGTTTCCGTTATTCGCTTCTCGATTCATTCCTATTAGGACCCTATCTAAACGTATTGTAATTATAGTATTTTATTTCTCTACGCTTCATTAAGTATGCATCACTACATCATTTTAGAATATTGGATTGAGCTAAAATCTAATATATATACAGTATTTCAATTTTCCTCACTTCTTCACCCCTCAATTTCCAACTTCCTCTCACTTCATTTCCCCTTACTTGTTCTCCCTCTCCTGATTTCCCCTCGCTTCCCCTACTCAAGGTCCACTCATTTCCTATTACTCTCACCCCTCATTTTCCTTTACTCTTCCCACTCACCTTCCTTCTCATTTCGTCTTACTTCCCCTACTTTGTCTTCCCTTATTTACCCGTAACGGCCCCTACATCTTCTCCGCTCCTTTCCCCAATAATTCTCAAAACCTCATTTTTTCTCACTTCTCCTACTTCCCTGGCTTTCGCACCCCTCACTTCCCGTAATTTCCTTTCTTTTAATGCCCATCCTACCTTTTCTCCTCGATTCCGCTTCCCGACTTCCCATGTAATTTGCTCTACATCCTCTCCCATCATTTTCTCTGCTTGGAAAATAAAAAATTTCGGTCCCGTGTCAATTTGACAGAGGAAAAATTTCAAATAATGCATTTGTTAAATAATTTTTTTTTAAATGATTAGATGTTCTCTATTCACAAAAAAAAGTTATTGCTAAGAACTGAGCTGTTAGTTCCGTGGAAAAGCGAAATTTTATTTATAAATACAAATTATTTGCTGGAACAATTGTTGTCCACAAAAACATTTGTTTATTTATTTATAACAAACGTAACATGAGGCATCACACAACGAAAAGAAGAACGTATAAACTGTATAGTTACATAAAATCGTTTATAAAATAGTGAGCTACAACAATGATCATAAATTATTAAGTATTTTGTCGCAATTTGGTATATTTAATGAACATTATGTATATTTTTTGTATATTTTTTCAAATAGTTGTAATTGAGGCAATATTTACAATAATGTGTGATTATACATTCTAAATAGTGGAGAGCGGCCAATCATTTTACCATTAATATACAACAGTTCACTTTGTCGAATTGAATAATCCGGAACATTGAAGGGTAGCATTTCTAGCAAGATTGGACAATTATGCAGACCTGAAGTAATTTTTAATAAGAATAATATATCCCCAGAATGTTTGCCTGTCTTTCAACGACCATGTCTCAGTCAATAGGAAGCCAGTGTTCGTTACACCATTTGTTTAATTTGTTCAAGTTAGCCTGTAGCATTTCACAGAAATTGACGTTCATACAAATATGATCTTAATAACCTTTTTACAGGCAAATCGACGTCGTAAATTTTACGAATTAAAATATTATGATTAAACGTATAAAATACTTTTGATATGTCAATATATACTACATCTGCCTGATCATAAGTATTTAGAAGGACATGTACATGCTGCGTAAATAACAAAAATTTTCATAGTTAGATATGTTACCTTATATAGCATTGAAGATCATTCTATAAATGCACATTTCGAATATTTTAGAGAAGTTATTGATAATTGATATAGGCCTGTAGTCTCTTAAATTACAAGCATCTCCACTGTTTAGGATAGGACATATTTTGGTAGCTTTTCAGAGACACGGTAAAGTTTCAGATATTAATGGAAAATTAAAGATTATTGTTAGCATTGTAACAAAAATACTGGACGATTTGTTAATCACTGAAGAAGGAACCGAGTCTAATCATGATGTGTATTTATCTGGAAGTTTTTTTATCGCCATTAATACATCATTTTCAGAGATCAGCGAAAAGTCACCCATTTATTTATGCTTAATATTTAAATTTGGCTCATTAGTTATAATAATTGGATTTTAAAAAATACTCTCAAAATATTCAGCGAACATATTAACAATTTGATCAGGAGAGGTATGTATTGTTTTGTTATAATTTATAATTCAAGGAATTCTAGAAGGCTGTTAAGTATATTCACAAAACACCAAAAAGATGAAGGGGCTACTATTATATTCTGTTCAGCCTTACTTATGTAGTTGTTGTAAGCAATTAACATTAGTTCTTTTGTTGATTTCTTAATTTCATCATATTGGTGAAGATAGTTTTGGAGTTTCGAGGTTTGATATTTTTCTTTATATTCAATCTTTAATTTAATATTGTTAAATATTTCACGTGTATGCCAGGGCGAATACATATCATTCATCGTGTTAATATTATAAATTTGGATGGATTTATCAAATTCATTATATAGTGTATCATAAAATTGCAAGTAAACCTGGTCAATATCCTCATAGGTTGAAAGTATTGCCCATTCAACATCATGTCAAGCAATTTTTAATTAGATTAATCAAAGGATCTTTTTAAATATACAAAGAATGAAATACTTATTTATATGACCACAAATTACGAAAGATTATTCCGGACTGAGTATAATGAATTAAAACAAAACAAATCCTAATAAATAAAGAGGAAATTCCCAGATCCTCTAAACAGAGGACCGAGACGCTGCAGGAAAATCCCCGATCCTCTTGACAGAGGACAGAGTATAATAAATAAAAACAAAAAAAGGATTCAAGATCCTCTCTACAGAGGACCGAGAATTAAGAAGAAGAGGAAAGTAATAAAAGACATAAGGTAGAGGTAAAATGACGTAGTAAAAAGAGCAAGAAGAAGTAAAGTAATAAATGAAAAGAAGGATCCCAGATTCTCTCTGAAGAGGACCGAAAAATGAGAGGAAGATAAACATGATAAAAGACATAAGATAGAAGCAAAAAAAAGTTGTAAAAAGAACAGAAAGGAGTAAAGAAAAAAGGCTAATAAATAAAAAGAGGAAATTTCCAGATCATCTAGACAGAGGACCGAGAAAAAGGAGAATAGCGAACTTGCAGAAGCTTGAAGAGTAAAAGGAGATAAGATTTTTTCTTTTCAAACGAAAGTAGGTTATTCTCAAGTTGAGGTTAGGATTGTGCAACATTATTAAGTCAAGTTTTTCAGAAGGACAAGTCGTGGTTTATTACTTTGGTTTCACCCACCAACAATTTATTTTCTCGGTGCGCAACTGGTAATTCGGTAAGAGTTCGCTAGTCATAACGCCATCTTTACCGGGTGGTGACTGGTTTGGTACTGACTAGGAGCTCGCCGTGAGCGAAGAGGTCAGGCGTCTGCGAGCAAAGCTGCGGCGTGAACTGCACCCATTCGATAGATCGATATATCGATTTAACGATATATCAGTTTATTAAAGATCGAAGCTGTGGCGCGAAAATTCAACTGAACTAACTTATTGGATTGTAAATAAGTATTTAACCATGGTTAAAACAGCGGTCTACTGCCGTTTGCATTTTTTTTGGTTAGTTGGAAGCTGTTGTTCTGAGAAGCGTTACAGAATATAATTTCAGAGAAATTTAATTGTGTAATAATCAACTAAATCAATATATAATGCAGCAAAGTCAATTGTAAAATTGATTTTATGGTGATACCTGTTATTGCAGTTATTAATATTATTTAACTGTTGTAGTTCGTCATTATTGCATAAAATAGACAAAAGAATTCCTTTATTATTAAATATTCCATCACAAAAAAATCTTTTAAAGTTGGGAACATTAAAATGCCTAAGCAATAGGAGCAATATAATATTTTACGCCCACAATATTGACTTGAGGTCAAGTACTTTTTAATGGACAGTGGCATTGTGTATTGTAATGATATCGAAGGAATTATTAATTTATATAAAATAAACTTACATATGCCAGAGGATTGGCGTCTTTTCATAGATTCGTCTACAGAAAGTCTAAGAGCAGTACTATTACATAATGGAAATAAGTACACTGCAATTCCAGTAGGTCACTCAACTACACTGAAAGAATCTTATGATAGTTTCCAATTACACCTGATAAAAATAAAATACAATGTCCATAATTGGCTTATTTGTGATGACTTCAAACTGATAAATCTTATAATGGGTTTACAATCAGGAAACATTAAATACCCATTTTTTCTTTTTCTTTGGGACAGTCGTGCGAGGGACGAACATAGGATAATGGAGAAATGGCCAGACAGATTATAGTGGACAGTTGGTCAATATAATGTTGTTTATGAAAGTCTTGTTGACGGAAAGAAAGTATTATTGCCACCACTCCATTTAAAACTAGGGTTAATGAAGCAATTCATGAAAGCCCTAAACACCGAAGGAGAATGTTTCAATTATATCAGATCTACAATTGAACAATTGAGATCCAAAGTTTAGAACTATTGTATCTAGTTGTGTTAAAGAATTTTAAAAGATTAGGTTGCTTGATCAGTATGAAATTACATTTTCTTAAATATCATTTAGATTATTTCCCAGAAGAAATGGGCGAACGCTTTCATCAAGACTTTCACCAAAAAGAGCAAACATTATCAAGGTCAATGTAATGTAAGAATGATGGCCGACTATTGTTGGTCTTTGCAAAGAAATGATTATGACCCTACTAGTTATAAACGAAAGACTCTTTAACGATTGTTTAACATGAAGGACATACGTTTCTATAAGAAAACAAGCAATTAGTTTCACCTTTATTGGACGTACAATCGTAAGTCTTGCCTTAACTGGCTGGGCAATCGTAAGTCTTACCTTGACTGGGTGGACGATTGAAAGTCTTGCCTTGACTGACTGGGCGACTCAAAGTCTTGCCTTGACTGGCTGGGCGATACAAAGTCTTGTCTTTATTGGTTGGGCAATTCAAAGTCTTGCTTTCACTGAATGGGCAATTTAAAGTCTTTCCTTGATTGGCTGGGCAATCTAAAGTCTTGCCTTAATTGGCTGGAAAATATTAAGTACTTCCTTGCGTAGCTGGACAATCCCAAGTCTTCCCTTAACTGGCTGGGCAATCGTAAGTCTTGCCTTTACTGGCTAGACGATTCAAAGTCTTGCCTTGACTGACTGGGCGACTCAAAGTCTTGCCTTGACTGGCTGGGCGATACAAAGTCTTGCATTGACTGGCTGGGCGATACAAAGTCTTGCTTTTATTAGTTGGGCAATTCAAAGTCTTGCTTTCACTGAATGGGCAATTTAAAGTCTTTCCTTGATTGGCTGGGCAATCTAAAGTCTTGCCCTAATTGGCTGGAAAATATTAAGTACTTCCTTGCGTAGCTGGACAATTCCAAGACTTCCCTTAACTGGCTGGGCAATAGTAAGTCTTTCCTTTACTGGCTAAACGATTCAAAGTCTTGCCTTGACTGGCTGGACGATTCAAAGTCTTGCCTTGACTGACTGGGCGACTCAAAGTCTTGCATTGACTGGCTGGGCGATACAAAGTCTTGCTTTTATTGGTTGGGCAATTCAAAGTCTTGCTTTCACTGAATGGGCAATTTAAAATCTTTCCTTGATTGGCTGGGCAATCTAAAGTCTTGCATTAATTGGCTGGAAAATATTAAGTACTTCCTTGCGTAGCTGGACAATCCCAAGTCTTCCCTTAACTGGCTGGGCAATCGTAAGTCTTGCCTTGACTGGCTGGACGACATAAAGTCTTGCCTTGACTGACTAGGCGATTCAAAGTCTTGCCTTGACTGGCTAGGCGATACAAAGTGCCTTTATTGGTTGGGCAATTCAAAGTCTTGCTTTAACTGAATGGGCAATTTAAAGTCTTTCCTTGATTGGCTGGGAAATCTAAAGTCTTGCCTTAATTGGCTGGAAAATATTAAGTACTTCCTTGCGTAGCTGGACAATCCCAAGTCTTCCCTTAACTGGCTGAGCAATCGTAAGTCTTGCCTTGACTGGCTGGACGATATAAAGTCTTCCCTTGACTGACTAGGCGACTCAAAGTCTTGCCTTGACTGGCTAGGCGATACAAAGTGCCTTTATTGGTTGGGCAATTCAAAGTCTTTCTTTAACTGAATGGGCCATTTAAAGTCTTCCCTTGATTGGCTGGGCAATCTAAAGTCTTGCCTTAATTGGCTGGAAAATATTGAGTACTTCCTTGCGTAGCTGGACAATCCCAAGTCTTCCCTTAACTGGCTGGGCAATTGTAAGTCTTTTCTTGACTGGATGGACGATTCAAAGTCTTGCCTTAGCTGACTGGGCGACTCCAAGTCTTGCCTTGACTGGATGGGCGATACAAAGTCTTGCCTTTATTGGTTGGGCAATTCAAAGTCTTGCTTTAACTGAATGGGCAATCGTAAGTCTATCCTTGATTGGCTGGGCAATCTCTAGTCTTGCCTTAATTGGTTGGAAAATATTAAGTACTTTCTTGCTTAGCTGGACATAATAATAATAATAATAATGAATCATAATAGTAATTTTTTTAAGCTCTAACTGTTTTACATATTCGCTCTTCTAGGAGTTATAACAAAAAACTGAGCCAATCGAAAAGGAACCCCCGAAAACCACTCAGATAACATTTTCAAGGGACAATGGAATAAATTCGCTGCTTCCAGGGTTAGATGGGTTAGCCTGCTTATAATTTGGTAGGGGTGATTTCTGGGTTTAGGTGGATTAGCAGGTAGGTGGGTTGACCCACTTGTGGCATGGAACTTCATTATTCCAAGAACAATATGCAACTAAACTTCTTGTTCTAAGAGTCAGGTGGGTTAGCATGCTTGTGGCTTGTTATGGGTATATTTTCTATTATTTTATCAATGTGCAAAGTTTGTTTCCAAGCGACTGTATGCTTTTTTATTGGTATTTTGTGCGGAATCCTTTGTTCTTTTTTAAAGCCCCTAATTGTGGCCGCCATATTACATTTTGAAAACCTGACGTACAGGAACAATTTTGAGTTCGGGTTCGGATTCAGCGCATCAAAATCCTTCGGAAATGTTTGGTCTGCTTTCTGCCTTTTGACGTTTGTCAAACTTTATCGGCCTGTGTAATTTTGAAAAGGGTGGTGTTTTCTATAAGATTACTTGCAGGATCTGTGAGATGAATTACGTGGGACAGACTGGCAGACTTCTTGATACTAGGGTAGAGGAACACAAGAGTGATGTTCGTTTAGGACGTTGTTATAAGAGTGTTCTTGTCAGACATACAAAGGAATTTGTTGATGTTGACCATGAGTTTGACTAGGATAATGTGCAAATTTTTCATAATGAGGGTAATGAGAGAAAGAGGGAATTCATGGAAATGCTTTATATTAAAAAACAAAAAAAGTTATCTATTAATTTAAAAACCGATTTGGATAAGGCGAACAAAAGTTATGCTAATATGAATAATTACATTTAACGTGCCTTTTTCATGAATTCTGTTTTTCTTTTACATTCCTATTTCTAATGTAATTGTGACAGTTATTTATATTGTGCTTACAAAATATTGGCCTGCTGATCCTCATTCGATTCTCAGGTATCAAAGAGAGAGCACCTGTTCGTGGGTGCTGTCAATTTCTACCACTTAAATTCGGTACGACTGCCGAAACGTTGGTAATGCAATTTTATTTATTTATGTTTTTTATTTTATTTTATTATAATTTGATGATGATAGAAATAAAAAAGACGAAAGAAAGAAAAAGAGAAGGAAGGGGATGTGGTTGGCTGTCTCCTCATTTTTCTTTCCTCTTTTTTATTTTTGTGTGAAAGTTTTATTTGTTTTTTGTTTTTTTTTCAGATTACAATAGGATTTTTTGTTTTTGTTTGTTCATTGTGGTCCAAATTTGGTCGTTGTATTCTTGTTTTATTTAACAAGATTTTGCATCACTTTATATAGAACCTACTTTACTGCTTACAGCACCTCCTTGTCAATTTCTGAACCCACACCCTGTAACAAGCGATCTTATAATTTGATTTCACATTCTGTTCAATTGAATTATTTGCGTCTGCGTTTACTTAAATAATCATGAAGTTCGTTTTCGTATGCTTTATTGTATGCGTTTTCGATTGCTTCAATGCTTCATCTTGGTTTGGTTTACGTGCTTGAACATGTGATTCAAAGACAGCTTGGAGGTGCGCTACGTGTTTTGCTTCTTTTTTTGCATCTTCGACTAAATCTCTTTGATAATAGTGTAATCCAAGGTTGGGTACCTTGATTGCTCGATGACTTGTAATAAACTGATCAAGTGCAGCAACATAGTTTATACGAAGGAATACACCCAACATCCCATTTCATCCCTGCTCAGTGGTTCAAAGTGTTTGGCATGTCTGTCATATATAACATTTGGCTTAAATTCGGCAGCATAAGAAGTTATTGATTTAATGAAACCTCTGCTTTTATACCCAATGATGAAATGGTCCCTTCGGAACATAGCTGTGCTGCGATCAACTGGGTAGTAAGTTAGGATATTTTTCCGTAAATTTTGTTTTTCATAATTAGTTAAAGCTTTATATTCCAATATATTGACTCTAAGAAGTCCGTTTTTAATGAAACCAGGAAACAGTTCTGCTAAAGTCTTCTGTGAACTTAAGTCTGTAAGCAGAAATATCAGGAGTAGGTGAATTTTAAAAATTAGAACAGGCATCGGAACCTCTTAAGATGAAGTTTAGCTTAAAGGTTTCTTTAAGGGGCAAGACCTGATTTCATGAAACTCTTGACGGAACAGTTTTGAACTTACAACCTTTAAATTCTCAATGATCCTACTCAGGACCACGATCTTCCAAATTAAAACGAAGGGAGAGAAAGCCCGATTGAAAATTTTAAAAACTGCTAGGAATAATCAATCGGCAAAATGAACCAAATTTCGAGAATACACATCCGGAAAAAAATAGTTTATCATTCTCTCTGCCAAACCATTATACAGAAATTGTCCCTGAAATAACTAGCTTAAAGACATGTGATGAGTGGGTCACGTGACCAGATGCCTACCTTACCGCCACTTTTTTTATTTCCGAAATTAAATTCACACGAAACGCCATACCGAGTTGAAAATTCATGATACTAAACAAGAAGCATTAAGAATTATGGGTCTGGTCCTAAATTTGTATAATTATGAAAAAATTTTGTTGTTATAAATATTATTTGTGCTTGTTTATAAATGTTAAAGTTAAGGACCAGACCCACCTTTCATAGTGCTTCTTATTTATTATCCCAAATTTTTAACTCGATGTGACGCTTTGTGTGAAAATAAGTTGGGAAATAAAAAAGGCGGCACTCGTCGAATAGCCTTAAGATAGAAAATAGTAAGCGACGTGGATCATAGAAGCTAGCATGAAGACGAGCAGGTATTAAAGTGTGCCTCTTACTAACCTAGTTGAGCGGTCCCTATCTGTGCGAGGGCTCGAGAAATATGAACGAGAACAGCAGTCGATTACGATAAAAAATAAAGGATAGCTGTAAATAATAATCATCAAAGAGCAGACAAGTCTGGACTGAAGTTGCTCAGCGATCCTAGGCTCGGTTCCCTCTTTGCGGAGGAACATTGGATTGGGGGAACTAGTGAGAGAGCGCGCGCACGCCGGGCACATACGTCGCTCTCCCACCACTTCTCCCCATACGCCGCTTTTCCGCAACGAAGGAGGCCAGTAAAGGTCGAGCCCTGTACAAAGTTATGCACAGAGCCTAGACTTGACCTTTTCGTTGTGGAGAACCGCCACATGAGGTCCTAGCGAAACTATCAAAAAAAATGCATATTCGGGCGCATCGAATGGTAATAAACAGGGCCAAACGTATTAGAGCGTAGTAGAGCGCAATGAGGAAAAAATTACCTCCTAACTTTGACCTCCAAAAAATTAAATGTTGATCGTGCAGGGATGGGGATTTTTTATTCGATAAGGGAGATATTTATTATTCAGAATCAATAAAAACGGGAAAATCGATTTCTTGGCCCTAGGGGTTGTTTCTTCATTTCACGTCACATGTTGCTTTTGAATATTGAACAGTAGGTATTCAACATTCATTCTTGATTAAAACATTTCCACAAATCGTAGTACTTATCCAAATCTAGAGTTTTGTCTTTCAAATTGAAGCTGATTACGTTTTTAAGTTATGTTATTTTAGTTGAAAAATCACAAAAAATCTTTATTTTTTATAAGTGTACTACTTTGTTTACATAATTGCGACAAGGTTCCGTTCACGTAGTACTCTAGGGCAATTAATTGATATTTTCTTTTAAACAACACAAAAAATGAGTACATATATTCTTAACTAAAACAGTCATCATATATTTAATTCCTTAACTTCTTTAATTATTGTAAACAAATTCATGGATACAACTGACATGCTCTGCGTTATCGATGTTTTAATGAATTATTTATACTAATGTCGTCAGAGAATTGCGTGAAAAGGATAATTATTAAAGAGAAAGAAATAAACGATAACAAGTTTGATTGTTATGAATAATTTCTATAAACAAATTCACTAATATTGCATTTCTGAACATAGAAATATTTTATTTTCCGCGAAATCATTTGATTTCATCTCAACTATAACAACTTCAAACAAGTTATTGCCACCTAAAAATAATTTATACCATTATAAATAATTTTTTTAATCAAATTAATTTATTTTGCATTTTTGATCATGGTGCATTGTTTTTAGTTGAATTACTTCATTTTTCCCTACAGAATAATAGAAACAGAAGAAATACGATACAATTTTCATAGATAAATTTACTCTAATCGCACTTTTAACTATAAATTCTTTCCTTTTATTGTAAACAAATTCACTTATTTTGTATTTTGAAGATAAAAAAATTATTTCATCGCACGAATAATATTATACAAATGATTGCCATTTAAGATCCACGTTCGAGGAAGTAGTATTTAAATTTCTAACTAAGAAAGATCATTTTTCGTCTAAATTAAAGAATCTCCAACCAAGCACATTAATTTCATTAAAAAATCAAACGACCTTTAAAAAATACATGTTTGATCGTAATAGTACAATTTTCAACTAATCAAGACAAATTTTTAACCAAAAACATAATATTTTATTTTTAAGTAAAATATTTTGAAGTTAAAAATAATCATGAATAATGCAAACTAATTTTTGACCAAACTGTTTTATTGTTAACCAAAGAGATAAGTTTCAACTAAAATTCCTAATCTTAAGCCAAAGCTAAAATTAACCGCAAAGGCAATGTTTAACAAAATATATGAATATTTAACTAATAACTAATATGAAATAAATATATACACCTAGCCAACAAATATTCACGTAAATATTTGCTAGGCCACTTGCTGGAATAAAATATATCCAGAATTTGTCCAACGTTTATAAAAAAATTTGGAACTCTTCACTGCTTGTGCGCGCCCGTAACAAATCCTGGGGGTTGCATCTAGGGGTGTACCTCGAACTCCCCTTTCCCGACTAGATTTATACCTGGGGGATTGTTCGGAAAGCCTTTGATCTATATTGTGAGGGTGTATCAGTCAGACATTGCAGGTTGGTAATAAGATGACAGATACCAAGCAAAGTAGTGGCTGAAATCCATTTGGGTAACTATAGCTGGGTCAACTCCTTATACAGCCTTTGTGTCGAAGAATGAACTTTTACCTATGATTATTGAGTAACTAATGAAGTTCTTTTAAGTGTCTCAATTCTAAAAATAGATTATCTATACTCTCAACAACCTCTTTGTCGGAGGGGTTATTACTACCCCCCCCCCCCCAATTAGGCGAGTTTACGTAGATTTAATGTTGTGAAAGAGCAGCTGGCGAAAGGTCTTTTAAAGTTTCGAAACCGATTTGAACGTATTTCAAGTAGACTTTTCCAGATCCCAAGAAATCAATCAGATCATATTGAAACGGGGACAGTTCCAGTCTCCGCTTACTTGTCCCACGTAGTTCGTGGTCATATGTCTATAACTTGCCACAACTTAAATCAAAGTTGATCGTGAGTGTACATACAAGGTAAAACGCACGCAGCACTTAGTATTCCGGAAGGTCTTGACCAGCCGAATATTCGGTGGACTTTGCTTTCTCTTATGTCCTCAGGCTCACCTTGTGCCTCTCGCCAGAGTACAGTAGTGCTGGTTTTGGGATATCACACGAGCTATTGTGCTATCAGTCCCCGTTGACTCTAGGCGGGGATCACTGAACGCCTTACACGACAAATGCCTGCGAGCCGAGATGGAGAACGCTGACGAGTTCGTTACACGAATTCGTTACACATTTTGTGCTGGAATGTTCATACATAATTTGGAGGTAGTCTATGATTGCCCTATTCTTATTTTGTCTGAGAATCATTGAATAAGTGATTATTGGAAATTTGGGGAACTTAGGAACTTCCCTATTTTTTTTATTTTCCAAGCAATCCGATTTGCGAATAAAAAGGTCAACGGGTGAATCAAGCACTTCCTTCGAATACGAAACGCAATTAAGCCAACTGGTTGCAGAATTTAGATCTTCAGGGAATAATTGTGCACCAATTTTGCCACGAAATTAAAAAAAAAGTCATTGGCCTCGTCATTGGTCTCGTTGCGCCTTGGACGGGTTTCATTACATTAGATAACTTTTAACTCGCCTTTTTTCCTTTTTTTGAAAATATGGCATCACTTGTTTACATCAATTAAGCACTTTTATTTATTGCTGGGAGGCAGTGTCACTTTAAGGTGTAATTTGTAACGTGACGTTTTTGTTTCACCGAGTAACCACGTTGTTGTCACTCCATTGTCTTCTGTATGTTACTCACTTTACAATTTTATACAAATAGGTAAAGTTGTATTATGTTTATTTAATCGATGTTATTTTTGGAATTTAGTCCTATGGTTACTTTTAAGGAAGGAATCATTTTTTAATGCAACTACTTTCTGAAGTGTATCACATAATACAGGAGAGAGAGCCCCACCGAAAAGAATCTTTGAGCACATACTAAAAATTCTTTAGGTCAAAGAAGCTCAGAGAAATTCTCCGCAGGCACTCAGGCAGATATTTTTAAAGGTCCAGGAAGCTCGTTTAAATGGCCTGAAGGCTTTAAAATTTCCTTTCCGAAATTGAAATAAGAATACGATCATAAATAACAAGCAGAGAGGCTATCTCAATAGAGTAACCGACACTCAAGGGTCCTTTGTTAAGCTTTAGGATTAAAATTTAGAAGAAGATTTTTTTTTAATTTCATAGTTAACAGCCTAAAACATAATAATTCGGAATCTACGGGTTTCGATGACTTCAGATATCTAACTTTTTTTTTTAATGCTTAAAATTGGAATTAATAGAACGTTTCTCGTAAATAGAATGAGATACGCCAAAAAAGACAACATTTTTGAATATAACTAGAAAATTGTATATCCGTATATAAGTTCTAATTTTAAATAAGTATAATGAGAAAATTCATCAATTAAAAAAAAGTGTTAATAATTTGAAGAGAAATTTAAAAAGGGAGAGCGGATTAGCCACGACCAACTACTGTAAATAACTCTGCCCGCTCGGTACGTGACGAATACAAAAGGAACATTATATTACCGTCACACCGCTCTTAAAACGACCACTAAAAGGATCTTGAAAAGGACCCAAATCTCTCAAACTATTTCGAGACTATTTTGTTTTAAATCAACTTTGTTTATAGACTCAAATGGGCAAAGCTATTTCGCTAAAGAAAACTCAGAGATTTCTATCGGTAGGGAGAGAATAAATATTCACACTACTTGAATTTTGCTTTCCAGATAACCTGAACGACAATGCCGTATGTTGACAGCTCTAAGGGATTCCTAACCT
Source organism: Belonocnema kinseyi (assembly GCF_010883055.1). Taxonomy (NCBI): domain Eukaryota; kingdom Metazoa; phylum Arthropoda; class Insecta; order Hymenoptera; family Cynipidae; genus Belonocnema; species Belonocnema kinseyi. Next base: position 143,264,748 of record NC_046657.1, read on the forward strand.
GCAACGAAGAATTCCAACTTCACTGTACTCAATCTCTGCGTCACACGATTTCCACTAATCTCCTATGGGTTTATTCTTCTCATCCGAAATGTAAGGGGTTTAACCTGATAGTACATATTGTTAAGTCCACTTGTTTATAATCGCTCACTATTAAGGTTTAATCCAATAAGGGCAGAAAACGGCGGCGTAAGGCTGAAACTCATATGAGTGAGAGTGCCGGACAGAACTGTTTGTCGCTTTCGCTCTTATGGGCTTCTGCTTTACGACGACTGCTTCTGTCCACGTGGGACTGGTGCTTTAACAACAACTTACCAGCACTCGAGTCACTTGCCATTGTTGCCAACGTTGGCGTTTCGACGCCATTCTGGCGCCTGTTTTTATTTGAACGATCAGGTGAACACACATCGGCTTTAAGTGTTGCAATTGTGTTTATATGATGCGAGCTCATTTCATTACTGTGCACGAATCAACATATGCGCTAATAACTGTTTCTACTTGTAATGACCCCACGCTTTTTGTCCGTAATAATGGATTTTCAGGCAAAAGTTTGGAAAAATAACATCTAAAAATGGGAAAGGTCCCACCGATAGAAATCTCTGAGTATATTCTAAAGTTTCTCTAGGGTCAAAGAAGCTCAGAGAAATTCTCCTCAGGCACTCACGTAGATATATGTAAAGGTCCAGGTAGCTCTTTTAAATGTTTTAAATGCTTTAAAAAGTCCTTTCCGTAATTTAAATAGAAATACAATCATAAATAACAAGCCGAGAGGCTGAAATACAAATAAGAATTCGATCATAAATAACAATCAGAGAGGCTATATCAATAGAGTAGCCGACACTCAGGGGTCCTTTGTTAAGCATTCGGATTAAAATTTAGAGGTAGATTTTTTAAATTTTATAGTTAACAGTCTAAAACATAATGATTCGGAATCTATGGGTTTCGATGATTTCAGATCGAGGCGTCCTAACGGTAGGATGCCAATACACACGACACGACTTGACGGTACTTAACCAAAAATATAAATAATAAAAAGCTGACCGAGAAGTTAGCGCCAGAAAAGTCTTGATCGCGGAATTGAGCAAGATGAAGCTAGAAGTTTGCCAAAACTAAAAGGTGCTCACTCGCTTCATCAAATCATGAAAGATCTAGCTCGGGCTATCTGCCTATTCTATTTTCATGCTTTTCTCGCCCGAGATAGCGCTTTCATGATTCGATGGAGTGAGCAAGCATCTTTTAGTTTTGGCCAAGTCCTAGCTTCATCTTGCTCAATTCCGCGAGCAAGACTTTTCTGGCGCTAACTTTTCGGTTAGCTTTTTATTGTTTATATTGTTGGTTAGGTATCATCTTGTCGAACGCGTGCGTTGGCATCCTATAATTAGGACGCCTCGAGATATTTAACTTTTTTTTTAAACGCTTAAAATTGATTAATTAAAAAAAGTGTTAATAATTTGAAGAGAATTTAAAAGGGGAGAGTCGGATTAGCGAGGCCAACTACTGTAAATAACTCTGCGCGCTCGGCACGTGATTAATAAAAAAGGAACATTATATTACCGTCGCACCACTCTTAAACGAACCACTAAAAGGACCTTGAAAAAGACCCAAATCTCTCGGACTATCTCAGAGACAAATCGCTTCAAATCGACTCTGCTTAGAGTCTCAAATGGGCCAGGCTATTTCGCTGGAGAATAATCAATGATTTCTATCGGTAGGGGGCTAGCGAAATGTTACGAAAACACAAAGTAGGGCGGCAGGATTCCGATTGGTCTAAAGCTAAAGAGATCTAAATCATAAATATGTTGTAAGTTTATTCATAAAAAACTTAGCACCATTTTCCACGTCTATCTGGCGTCATTCAATTTTATGAAGTTGGCGATTTCTGACGACTAAAACCTCTAGTTTGTTAGCAACCCCGTCACTTGCTCGGTGAGCTTCATCTTTTATCGACCGATCACCATGAAATCCAGGAGCTGTAACGTCAGGCGGCGCGGCGTGTAGATATCTTTTCTGACGGATTTTACTATTAGTGAGGAAGAAATTAAATTTTTCAGTACTGTCACACTTCATCTTCAAGCACATTTTTTATTACCTACAAAGACCTCCAAATGGAAATGGTCAAGTTTCATGTTCATAACTGATGACCTATAACGGTTAATTTTTTTAACTAATTATTAATATTATTTATTAAATTAATTAATATAAATTATAAATAAATAAATTATATAATTAATATAATATAATATGAATTAATATAAATAATTATTTAAAAGTTTTTTAATGTATCTGCTATATCATCAGAGATTGTACCTTACCGACACTAGATCAACCCTCCAAACCATGAAGGCAGAAAATCTACACAATATCGATCAAGTTAAGAATCTTCAATAACAGAAAATGCTTAACGTCTTAATAAGACTAGATGGAAAATATTATTTTTTAATTAAAATTAAAATTATTTCTTGAAAAAAAGATCCTACTCCATCTTCACTCCATTGGGAATCGAACCACAAAACTTCTGATTTCCAGTCAATTTCTGGTAAATATAAATTAATTAAATAAATTTATAAATTAAATTAAATGAATTTTTTTTTCTATTTTACGCAAAATTTGGCCTCTTATAATTCACCGTGTTACCGTTTTCCGTAGAATATGCACGAAACAAGCTATTTTTAATAAACTTTTTGCAATACCTGCATAAAAAAGCAGGCTCTTTCACGCCAGTAGAGCGAACGCAACATGGCTAATTTTGGAGCTCCTGTGAAACATAGCAGAGAATAAAAGAGATAAGTGAAGAATAAAGTTCGAATGTTTAGCGTTTTACTCCTCGATTTTGCAGTGGCACCACGTGTTGACAGAATCCTACCGCCTGCACACCTAACCTCAAAATCTAAGAATAACATATTTACTTGTGTGTACTTGAGATTCGCTCGGCAGGCTAGACAAAAGTCATCCTTTAAATCACAGATATTGGAAAACGTGTCGTGCACAACACGGTAAGAACCTCATTTAGACTTAAACATCAAAATCTTTCTGTTTGCTCTGTTATTGCACAATATACTATTTTTGACTGAAAGTAGCAAAGAAGGTTGTTTTTTTCATGAGTTTAATCTATGAAGGCTAAACAATTCTTCTTTTTTAAGATTTATGCATCATACTCTACACTATGGCTTTTTCTCCAGCAAAATCAACGTAGATTTACCCAAAAATAAAGCATATTGCAAAAAACTGAACACAAAAATTTGCTCTGAAAAATAGGTAAAAACTGGTCAACTTTGGAAGGTCATAACTTATCACCTATTCAAAACATTCTTTCAGTAGAAGTAACAAATTCCAAAGCACGCATACAAATTTTAGACTTGTGTTTTAGCCTCTTTTTTTAAATGGAGATTTCTTTTAATAGATATAACTCGGCGCTTATTCAAGATAGGAGGTTCTTTTTCTTTAGTTTATGAGAACCTCCTCTAGCACAATTTTTCTGTTGCACTTTTTCTCTCAAATGGAAAGGACAACCTTTTTCAACAGTAAAGCTCGACATTGGGGAAGGTTTCCACATTCTCGCGGATGAATATCGCTTAAGGAGAAAATCCAAATCTGGGATTTACGGGATCTTCAGATCAAAATATAACTATTTTGAGGTTTAATTACAATCTTTTAAGACTATAAGCTCAAGGTTAGGTAAAAAAGTTTATTTTTAAATTAAACCTTCTTTATAAAAAAAGGAATTTCCTTTGTGCATTGCGTAAGACATTAGAATGTTTTGAGCACATTCTAGTATTTTTGAAAATTCGGAACAATGAGACATATTGTGAAATATTAAGTATAATTTGACTACTATGTATAAACTATAAACAATTTCTTCTGCTCTGGAAATTTTTTTCGACATTTTGTATGATAAATTAATTTTATTATTTCAGAATCTCTACTTTCACCTACTTTTACGTTAATTATTGCAAATTCAAGCTTAGACCTATTCTCTATCTGTGTCGATCTTGTGTCACCCGCTACAGTTTGTTTGAGGTAGACTTCAATCCTTTTTATTAGTGACTCAGCCAGGCCTTTTACTATCTTTTTTCTTATATAATCAAAGAAGCATAAGAATTCCTTGGCTGATTCTCTATGCCACAATTATTAATGGATTATTTAACGTTTTCTTCACCCGTTTTCTTCAAGGTGTAAGTATCGTCTATGACCTCCATACCGACCCTTCTTCTAGTGTAACCTCCCGATCTTGGCCTAGTATTTTCTCGTTTCTTTATCATTTACTCTCCCTGCTTTGTGATAATGCTGGCGCCACCCACTTCCCTGCTTTCTCGTTATCCTCCCGACCCCTGCTACGACTGGCATTTCCACCTACCAATTTTTATGTACTTTTATTTTGTCGACCTCCCCTTTTTTTCTTAAACAAGTAAATTTTAAGGAAAATCGGTTAGATCGTCTGTTGATTAATGTTAATTTTTTTCTTCACCGGATTTAGCTTAGTTTCTCAGTCTGCTACTTTCTTATATTTACTGTTTTCACTTTAACTCCATGTTTTCTGGTCATCATATTCTTATTTTATTGTAGACTATCTTGCCAAATTTTATTTAAGCAACCTCTCCCTCCACCTAAAGGCTGAGCTAGCCTTTTTTAAGGGATTTTTTGGGTTGTAGTGTGTTTACCGCTTACCCTTGACTATCGTATCTTATGTTTTTTTGTGGTTCTGGTCGAATTCGGGGATGAATACCCGAAAGTTTCTTTTTTTTATTACAATTTCAGGATTGCCTTTATGGACGCTGGCACCCGAAGGTATGCGTTTGTTCCATTTTTTCTATATTACCCTTGTGCACAGCTTATAGGACCTTATTCAATTTTGAATGAAATGGCCGCGTGACAAATTTAAGGAATTCATAAGATTCAAAGAATTCATAAGATTCAAGGAAATTATTGAAATCACAGAATTCAATGTATTTGTGTCATTTACGGAATTCATACAATTTATTTAATTTGTGGAATTCACGGAATTCATGGAATTAAACGAATTCAGGAAATTTAAGGAACTCAGGAAATCTAAAAAATTCCCGGAATTTATGGAATTCTTGGAAGTCTAGGAATTCCATGCATCTCGTGAATTCCTCGATTTCATTAAATTTCATGAATTCTTTGAATTTCATGAGTTCGCTTAATTGCGTGGATTTTGCGAATTTCGTTAACTCAATGAATTACGTGAATTCAATTAATTCCGTGAAATTCATTAATTCAATAAAATACATCACGACCCTCAATTGCATAATAACGTAAAGTCCGACAATTTCGTGAATTCTTTGGATTCCTTGAATTCATCAATTCCGTGAATTCAATGAATTGCAGGAGTTCCGTGAATTTCATGAACTTCTTCAATTTCTAGATTTCCGCGAATTCGTTGAATTCTGTGGTTTCGTGAATTCTGTGAATTTTTCGAATTCTTTGAATTCCATCCATTGTTTGAATTCCGTTAATTCCATGAATTCCTTAAATTCTATGCATTCTTTAAATCTCATGAATTCCTTGAAATCCAAGGATTCCGTGAATTCCATACATTCCGAGAATTCCATGAGTTTCTTGAATTACTTGAATTCCGTAAATTCCATAAATTACGTGAGTTCGTTGAATTCCATGGATTATGTAAATACCTTGAATCCCGTGAATTCCATGAATTTCATGAATTCAGTGAAATATATAATCATCGTCAATTAATCACATGAATACGCGCGTTATATACTATACATTAACCAAAGTCTTGTCTATCTGAGAAAATTAATTTTTTTCCTGTAACAAGTGTTTGAGAAATGACTTACATTTTTTTCAATTTTGCGCTTCAACAGGTGTCGATATAGTCAGCTTCAAGTATGATGCAGAAATGTTACTGGCCAGTGTACTTGTATTCTAAAATTCCAATTCATGTGAGGTATCATACCAATGCCAGGATTTGGAAACAACAACATTATGTACGTTTCGAACATAAACTTCCAATACATGTAGTGAAATTTTTCAACAAAAATTTTAAACAGTGGAGGTTTCATAATAGTTCAGGATAATATGTAGGGGTCATTTAAAAGGAATTTGTATGATCTAAAAGTTGAGTTTGATAAACTTTTTAAGTATCTTTTAACTGAAAGCGCTAATGCAAACAATCATGTTAAGAAAATATTTTTAACTTTCACTTTATTGTTAATTAACAATATACGCACAGGGCTGTGCGAATTTTAGAATTTCCTTAAAACATAAAAATTTCCGGCCAAGTTAAAATCGACCTTCTATCATGAAAATTACTCAAAATTATAGATTTTATATCAATGTGACGTGGAACGAAGAAACCAGTCTCATGACCAAAAATCGATTTCTCGGTTTATATTATTTCTGAATAATGAGGATCTTCTCTATCGAATAAAAAAATCCTTATTGCTTTTTCTTTCACTTTGATTTTCTTTTCACTGTAAACTCATTTTCGGTCCTAAGGCTCGTTTCTTCGTTCCACGTCACATGTTATATTCTCATATATTTACCAATAGAATTGAAAAAGGCGGTTAAAGCGGTAAATAGAGAACCGGCGGCTATCCTCATTTTTCGAATACAGATAATCCTGTTTTACGAAAAAAATGCATTAAAAGCGGAACTAATAAATCTGGAAAATATTTCCCTATTTATATTGTTGGGTTAAATTCATTTCAGTGCTGAAGAACCCTGAAGGTAAGTAGCACATTGAGTAAATGTCGCATTATCGCGTCTCTTTCACAAACATGTATATATGCATTATTCAAAATAAGATCTAAAAAATGCTCAATCATGTATCACGTATTTAATGTATGAACTAGATTGACGGTTTTTTACTTCCTTCCTTGAAAAATTTCTGCATTTTTAGATTATATGATAAACAACATGAAGCAATGTATCCTTGCAACCCGACAACATTTCCCATGATTTTACTACTCGACCTGCGAACATTGAGCTCCCCATGTAAACGAGAGAATGAATTCAGAGATTTTACGAAATGCAATATAGTTCAGAAAATTAGGGAATTTCAGGAAATTCAGAGAATTCAGGAGATATTATCGAATTTAAAGAATTAAGATAAATCGGAGAATTCAGTGAATTTATGGAATTCAGAGAATTAGGGAACTTTAGATAATGCAGGTAATTTAGATCATTCAATAATTAATTAATTGGTTTCACGGAATTTTTAGATTTCACAGAACTCAGACTATAGTTTGAGAATTTAGGTAATTAGGAAAATTCAGAAGTTTCAAGAAATTTAGTGAATTTAGGGACTTTAGATATTTGATGAAATTCAACAAGAATTTAGGGAAATCATGGAATTCATAGAATTTAAGGAATCCAGATATTCGTTTAAGGGAATTCAGAGAATGCAGGGAATATATAGAATTTAAGAAATTAATAGAAATCAGCGATTTTTGGGAATTGAGAGAATTAAGAAAATTGAGCGAATTAAGGGAATTTAGAAAATTCATATAACGTATTTATTGATTTGATGATATAAGAAGTGGTATAAAATTTCTGTATGACAATACTTATTTCGTTTTCAATGGTAATTTCTACTAACAAATTCATGGTATCATCCATTTCACCTTTACTTTCAGATATGGTTATGGATGATCTGGAAAATAGTTGTTTGAAAACGTCAAAAGAAAAATACAATATACATCTTCTCTTTTATTTTTGCCCTGTGGGCGATGCTATCTTGTGTTCCAAAAGGGATCATATTCAATTAATTACCCACATTTTTAATTCGTACAATAATAATTTGCAATTTACTTTTGATCTTAAAGAAAATAATGTTCTACAGTTTTTATACATTTCTCTTATAAGAGACAATAATAATATTATTACTAATTGGTACCAAAAACCTTCTTTATCAAACAGAACGATCAACTATTTTTCAGGTCATCCAACCCATGTAAAAAGAACATTGTTTTCAACCTTGTTGACAGGACAATGGAGTTATCGTACACAAAATTTCACTCTCAAAATTTGAAAATTATTACCAAAATATTGCTTAATAATGATTATCCGATAAATTTTATTAAAGAACAAATTAAAATTCGTAAATAGAAATTGAAGTTTGATCCCAACCATAATAACTCTGTACTTGTAACTCTATGGTTTGACAAAACTTCTCGTTTTCTCAAAAAATGTAACATATCTACAATTCCATCGATGAAAACCTCCTTGTCATCTGTTATCAGACTAGGAAAGGATAAGACCGAAAAATGGGAAGAAACCAACGTTGTTTACAAAATTCCTTGTGAGGACGGCCCTTTTTAGGGCCGTATCTTTGGAGTTCCTGATTTCCGAAATTCTCGTTTCTATGGAATTCAAGTTTATTTATTTTAATACAAAAAATAATGTTTCTTCTTTCGAAAATGTCTGTTGTAATTTGATTAATCATATTTATTGTTAAAATTGAAAAATATTTCATATTTTACAATTTATGTGCTTCTCTACTAACTGGCAGCTGTGGTTACGTGTACCAAAATCACTGTATGAAAAACTGTTTATTTTCAGCACGAATGTTGAGATCTATCAAAGGGACTATTTTATACAACTTACTGGAATATGAATTTTTTTATTTAATATTTATTTTGCTAATCTTAACAGTTCTTATCTCGTTTCGTTCATACATTTTTCACTATTTGTTATATTGACTTGTTTGCCCTACCTCAAAGTAGGAGTTTAGTTTTGGCCAAGAATTGACATTGTGTTCAACTTGTAATCCGTCTTGAGATCACAAATGGTTTTGTAATTTGGTTTCACATTCTTTGTAGTTGAATTATTCGCGTTCGTATTCTCTTAAAATGCCATTATATGTGTTCAGGAATGCCTGATGGTACGCTTGTTGGATTGCTCGAATGCTTTCCGCTTCATCTTCGTTTGGTTTACGAGCTTGAACATGTGATTCAAAGACTGCTTGGAGATGTGCTTCGTATTTTGCTTCTTTATCTGCTTTTTCAATTACTTTTTTTGGGTAATAGTTTAGTCCAAGGTTTGGTACATGGTTTGCTCGGTTGAATTCCATAAACAGATCAATTTCATGAACAAAAGTTAAACGAAGGTTCACACCCAACATCTCCATTTCTTTAGAGCTCAGTTCTTCAAAGTGTTTGGCATGCCTGTCATATATCACATTTGAGATAAAGTTTACATCCGAAGAAGTTACTGATCTAATCAAACCTTTGCTTTTGTATCCAATAATAAAACGGGCCCTTTTTAATACATTTGTACTAGGATCAACTAGCTCGTACTTTATGATATTTTTTCGTAATTGTGTTTTTTCGTAATTAGTTAAATCTTCATATTTCAATGTCTCGATAATAGGAAGACCGTTGTTAAGAAAACCAGGAAACAGTTCTGCTAAAGTCTTCTGAGAACTTAATTCTGTAAGCAGAAATATGAAAAGTAGGTTAATTTTAATATTTAGAACAGAAATCAGAACCTTTTAGGTTGTAGTTTAATATGCAGGGTTCCTTTAGAGTCGAGACCTGGTCCCATGACTCTCAATGGTACGGATTTGGAACCACAGCCTCTAAATTCTCAAGAGTTCTAGTCCGGACTTAGATCTTTCAAATAAGAGAGAGGAGAGAGAGAGAGCGATTGTAAATTACACATACATCATAAAGATGTCCAATGTCCGGCCTATTTAAATTCTTGATAGTGTGGCTACGAAACCAGATCCGATAAACTCTATAGCGTTCGGGTTCAAACCAGGACCCTCCTAATTCTTAAGGGTTGTTATCTGGACCAAAAATATTGTTAACCATTGGAGTCCACGGGATTTTTAAATTTTAGGAGTTTAATGCTTGAATTTTAATATAACATAAATTATAAAAAATAAATAGGGAAAGGCATGCAAAATATTTAGAAGGGGCAGCAAAACAAATTTTTTCCGGCGTGGAAACCCAGTATGTGCCAGTTAAGAAGAGTAGAAAATTTATAATGAAATTCATGACCCTCCACTCCTCATATCCGGCTTTGACTGCGGGGGTGTTCTAGCCAAAAACATTGCAGTATGGTGATAAGATGACAGATACTACACAGATTGGAAATAATTACTAAAATATATTTTGGTGACTGTAGTAAGGTATAGCTCCTTGTTCTTTGGATCGCATAATGTGCTTATGTCTATGTTCATTAGGTAAATAAAAAGTTTATGTACGTGACCTAGTTCTAACAATTAATTATCTCTAGTCTGAACGGTGTCCTCGTCGCAAGGGAACGGAATCGATATTACGACTCCCGAATCAGGCGATTCCACGGAGACTTGATGTTGTGATCGAGTAGGTGGTGAAAACGTCCTTCAACGAAACTACATATTGTCTTTTTCGAAACGATTCAAAAAAACTTCGAAGCAACTGCCCTGAACCCTAAGATTTTTTTTTAGTCCAACGGATAAATTAAATCCTATCGAAACAAAGACAGTTCTGGGGGACGAAATCCTCTGGTATAAATGTACGGACGAGAGTCCCTTTCATTTAAAAATTCTAGGGAGGCCTGGACTTATATTTTACGAGAGAGAACAAAATTTACAGTTTGTCAACATCATCGACGCGCATAACTAGCGTACTGTAAGATAGCGGACCCTGAAGTGAAAAGGGACATCGCGACCACGCGACGTCTGGGTGAGTCCCAAAATACTGACCTGAACCACTCTCAATCCCTCCCAAGAACCATGCGCACTGCATTCCGGTTTCTTCCCGGGAAGATGGGCGCAACCGCTCGATATTACTTAACTTGTTGCTTTATATTCAGACTGCTTGGTCAAACAAAAATTCTGAATTGACAAGCTAAAAAAATAAAAGTAAAAAACCCGACGAAATTTCGAATGTTAGAGGTTCTTGGAGAGGAAGAAGGAGATTAACAGTTCAGTAACACCTTTGTTTTTCATTTTTCTTGCCTCGAATTGTATTTCCATTTGATTAGTTGTTGAAATGGTCAAAATCGGAAGTAAAATTCGCGATTCCTTTTCTAAAAGTAATTCCAAGAAAATCGGAACGGTCAGTCTGGCCAACAACTGGCACCGTGTATAACTAAACGTCACTTCATGACTGTACGAATAAAAGAAATGGGCTACAAATAGAAATAGTAAAAATTCTCAAAGTGCGCAAGCGTAGCAGCTAGAGAAAGTATTTTTATAACTGCTTTTTAACACGGTTTCGGAATTGTGTAGGTGAATCAGTAAGGGTCATTTTAAAGAGTCACCTGCAAATCGAGTCCTATAATCTTTTTGCGTATCTCTCAACTAGAAGCGCGACTCCACATAAGCTTGTTAGAAAATCGCTTCAAATTTCAGTTAATTGTTACTTAACAATATACGGACAATGCTATCAAAGTTTGGGATTCTAGAATTTCATTAAAACATGCAGAAAAATTAATTTTACATTCCACATGAACAATGTAGACGTCTTTTATGTACAAGTACAATTTTATATAGACTGCCACGTGTATTTTAACATGAATTTTACCAGCTGGGAAGAAATTTAGAGTCTGTTACAAAACTTACTTAAAATTAAAGATAAGATATATTAAATAATTAATGTGAATAATTCCTTAAAATAAAATCAAGAATCCAACGACCAAATTTGGTCGTGGCAGTGTGCCGAAAAGTTGGTGATTATATAATTTATTTTTACAAATGTTTTTTTAATTTCAATTTGATAATGATAAGAAAAAAAGAATACGATAGAAATAAAAAAGAGGAGAAAGGGGATTTGGTTGGTTGCATTCAGATTTTCCTTTCCTCTTTTTTATTTCTGGCGAGAAGGACGGAAAATTTTTTCTTTTCTTTTTTGGGAGGAGGAAGTTTTTTTCTTTTTCAGATTGCAATTAGGACATTTTATGGAGTTTGTCCAAATTTGGTCGTTGGATTCTTGATTTTATTTTCAGAAATTATTCACATTAACTTGATTATTGGACGTTAAATAGGATTTTAAAGTTTATTTCAATCGCATTTAAATACCTTCAATTTTAATTATAGAATTATATATTTACCAATGGAATTGAGGAAGATGGCTGAAGCGATGACTAGAGAACACTTGGCGGACCTCATTTTTTGGTAACAGATAATCCTGTTTTACGAAAACATTCGCTAACAGCTGAACAAATTAATAATCAACTGAATATTTCCTTATATATAACGTTCGGTTAAATTCAGTTTAGTTATCGCGTCTCTCTGGCAAACATGGATATTTATATTATCCACAATGTGATGATAATATTGCATAGCAATTTCGCGAGATATCACGTATTTGATTTATGGACTACATTAAATTTTTTTCTTTACTGGAAAACTTGCTCTATTTTAAAATTATTTCATAAGCAACATAAAGCAATTCAACGTTGCGTCTTAAATTATAAGATTAGTTGGCTTAAATATATACTAGGCTGGTCCAACAAGAAGATCAAATCGGTTAATAATAAAAAGTTCCTCGAAAGCATAATTAACATAAAGAACCTTTGGTTATCGAAAAAATGAGGTTCACTTTTTTGGGTTTGAGCTTAACTTGTGGGAGATTATTATGATTAATTGAGGAGTTTCCGATGACTAATTTACGGTAAATAACATGTAAATAACATGTTTTGAATGGATATCGTAACCGTTTAAGAAGAACTTCGGTTTAAAGGGTTCTTTGAGGTTCTAGATCTGGTCCCATGAAAGTCTTCACGGTATAGGTTTGAGTTCACTAAAAGGATGAATAAACAAAAAAAATGCATTTATGAATGCATATAGGGCGTGCGTCTTTCGGAACTCGCGCTTTGTGATCGATAATGGGTTACCGCGCGTTTAGCGCTGGGATATTTATTCTTCCCACTTAAAATGCTTGAATAAAACTTGATCAAAAACATCTTTTTTAGATCACAGTATTTGTATAATCTTCGTAGTCTGCATTTTCTTCATAATTAAATTTTATAGTTAAAGATTAAACTGCCTAAGGCTCTTTATACTTTGAGGTACACATTCTCATTGTGATACTCGTGATACGCCCTCGATTGTTCACAGACATTTTAAAATGCAAATTAATTTTCTGAATCACCCTACAATAAAAAGCCACATTTCTGTCTTTAGACATTCTTCCCAATCTTCCATTCTTCCTATTCTTGCAAGCGTGACATTGCATGCACTCTTATCCTGTTGGTTCTCATAGGCTATAGCTGGGGATTGCTGAACACGTTATACTTTACGTTGCGGATAGAGGGTCTCTTTACCGAGGTTTTGTGATGAATATGGTTACAATAATGAATTAGCAGTCGCAGCCAATTGTCTTAAATTATGCAGCCTTATCTTTATCGTGGGATCAACCACGACACCACCAAAAAGTTATAGATGCGGTTCAAAACGATCGAACACGCAGGAAACCCGACAGTGGGTTGGCAAACAATGCCCATTACCCTAAACTTCGTGGTACTAAAAACACTTTAGATGGAAACACGACGACGAACCGGCGAAACGCCCACATTGAGTAGACGAATCAACTCAAGGATGACTTGCTATACTGCTACAATGCCTGAAATATACCTGTTCATGGAGGCTTAATGAGGCATATACACATTTTGTGTAGCCAGAAACATCCAGGGCCTCAGCATGTTTCGCATCAACCATTGCAAAATGAAGTCGTTCACATCTCAGAAAAGAAAATTGTGCGAGAAGCGCTTTTCTAACCGCTCTGTGAACGGAATGCAGACGAAGACAAGGAAGCTACATGAAGACCAACAGCGGAAAGCAATCACCTCCTAACAATAATTCCGATTTCAGGACAAGATGGAACAAAAATATCTAGGTTCCTCCTAAGCTCCAAGACCTAGCTGAAATTGGTATCGCTTTGTGAGGATATTTCGTATGAACCTGACCTGAACCTGGAGTCTAGACCATTATTTTTTGTTAAGTTTATGGTGCTGCGAGTGCTTTGGCTGATTCAAGTCGACAATGAATCGAAAGATCAAAAGACGCTTGCCTTAACTGATCAAAACCCGACATACGCTGGCATTTTTTTTCTGAGTTTTTAAGTTTTAAAGTCATGTGCCTATTATATTCTCACCGATATTACATTGGGCATTCCGTAAGTTTTTAGATACTCAAAATCAGCAAGGCCTAAGAAAGTCAGAGTTAATGCATTAGAAATAGCGTTCTTGTCGATGAATATTAGGATAGTATAGAACAATTTATTCAAGTGTTTTGAAGAAGGGAGAGGGGAGACAAAAGCTTAGCTTTGATTTATCAGCTTACCATGATAGAGCTTGAGAGCCGCAATTTTCGATACATAGTTTTACATAACTACTAAATTTGGTTTAAAACAAGAACAATATCATAAGCGTATAGTGAAGTATTATTAGGACTTGGTCCCATGGCACGAAACAGTCTTTAACTGGTTTGCTGAATTTAGTCGTCAAAGGCAAAGTCTGAAAGATGAGTCGCGCTCTGGGTGTAATCCTACTGCAATTACGATCAAAAATATTGCCGCTGTTGTAAAACCTAGTTGTAAAATACCGTAATATCACTTTTTAGGAAATAACGATGATCATCAACATTCGATTAACCGCAGAAAAAGAGGCCTAACCTCGGCTTATCTTCCAGACTTTGCCTTTCACATCTAAATTCATCAAACCAATTAAAGACTGTTTCACGTCATGAGGCAAAGTTCCTAAAATAATGAACTATACACTCCTGAAATTGCCCTTGACAACACTGGCACTCCTTCCGCTCCCGGCTCCAAACCAGTTGACTACTGTTCTATGCTGCCCTACCATTCAATGGCAAGAACGCTCTTTCTAATATATTCACTCTGACTTTCGAAGCCCTTTCTGACTTTGTATATCTAAAAACTTTCGGCACGAACTATGTAGATATGCTAGTTCATGTGATTTCTATAGAGCTGGGTCAGACCTACATTACTCTGCCCACATGTTCGCAGGCATTTATGATCCTTCGAATCCGGGGTTCAGATCCTTAGGCAATTCTAGCCTTGCTTCATCATCACGTCATACAATAATCATATTATTCAATTGTGGACTTAATGGTAGAAAATCCTTATTGTTCTAGAAAAATACTTGACTTAGCGTTGTCGAAGAAAGTACGCGTTACTGAAGATATAACGCAAGAATCTCTATAGTCTTTCTCTGACCAGACCCAAGAGTTTTTGCTTTATTTAATTTCAGTAGACCTTTTTGATCCTTTAAGTCCGTAATATTAGCCAGGAGGCAGACAAAACTAATTTGACTTTGCAAACAATACAATCTTAAATCTACCACTTACTATTTTTCGAAGCGAAGATGGAATACGCTTCTCAAAAATTAAATCAATTAATTAGGAAGTGATTAACCTGATACTCTTTCCTTTCCTTCAGCATTTTTGGTTGGTTCGCACTTCACATACGATCGTCCCACATTGGCTCAAAAGTCCAGTCCAATCTTTAACTGTGGATCGCAAAGGTTTGCGATTTTTCACAAATGCACTATAATAATTTATAGTTTGCATGACAACACACATACTTTAACACAGATTGATTATCTACAACTAGGTTTATTTTCAGTTTCACTGACACTTATCAACTGGCCATTACAAGGCCAAACTTTTATGAAAATTGTGCTATTACACACGCGACTCTACGATTCTTTAACATACTGTTTTTGAATCAGCGTTTTATAATATTCCCGTTAATCTAGATACAATAATCCCACAAAACTTCTATTCTATTTGAGATGGGGCTACTGCTTGTGCCGCTACACAAATTAAATTTTGATCTGCATTCTGTTACCCGACGGGCTGAAAGCGGCATAAGTGTCAAAATTCAAATGTAGCATTTTGGCGAATACTGAAGTCTGATTTAATTTCAAATTCAAATATCTTCAAGAAATATCCAATTTAAAAATGAAGTTTACAACATCTATTAATTCTAGTGAGTTAGTTTACATGTCTTTAATTACGTATTGTATTGATTATAAAATTCTTCCTAAAACTTAGCATAATAAATCATTTATTGTATTCATGAATTAAAGATTATTTATGATTGATTCCTCTAATGTGCTAAATTTCAATAATATGTTCGTAAAGAAGCTCATCTTATTGAACGCATTGAGTGTCAGATAAGCAGACCTTTGGAACACAATTAATTTTAATATATTTGTAAAAAAATATAAAGTATGATATAAGGTGGAAAGTTTGGAAGAATATTCATTGGTTGAAGTCTTATTGAAATTCTTTTTTAGTGGGTTCCCTCTGCTTCAAGAAAATGAAAACCTTTATTCGTGTTTTGTGTATCATCTTAGTGATCTTTGCTGACCGCGTTGGTAAGTATAATTCTGAAAATAGCAAGATATTTACTAATCTCAGTCAAGGTCAGAACCAAACCTGTACTACAATTGAAAGTCTCTTGAAGTTAATTCAATAAATAACCAATCACTTAAGATCCTCGTACTGGATCGAAACCCACCTTAAACTGCATTTCCCTTTAAAAGAGGCTAGTAATCACATACACTTCCGCAGCATACCTAGAAAGTTCTTTGAATATGTGCATCTTATTCATTATACCAGAGGGACTGCTCCGCCCACCCTAACATAGCTATCCCTCGCCGCGGCCTAGCCAGAGAGGTTACCGGGCAGCGGAGTGGATGAGGCTTACTTTGGCCTGCAAAGATGCCCGTATCCATCAGCGTACGATGGAGTACGCCTAGCCCCTGAGAGGCATATTTTTAAAACGATTAATACATTGAAATACACCGGAAAATAAAAACCCTGTAAAGGTGGTCAGATTTAGTGTACTGCCTTGAAAAAAACACGGGTGTGACACAATAGACTTTGAACGTTGAGCGCCAGGAGGACCCTCATAGGTGCCCTGAAGATGTAACAAACTAAATAACTAAGCACAAACATACACTTTTCTTTTCCAGAATTAGGTTGGTCACATGGCCCAGGCGTAACTCATCCTCTTCCTATTCAACTAGATACTTATTATATTAAAAACATTGATCCAGGTGAAGCTCTGTATGTGCCAGAAGATACTTACCATGTAGCAATAGATGAGTCATGAACCTTTGGCCAAATTTAACGTTTCATGCAACTTTACAAACGTTTCAAAGTTTCCCAGGGCCAACATATGAAGACGAGAAAATTTTAAATATTAAGAAATTCTTCAAAGTATTACATTTAAACATTTAATTGTGTGTGTGCAGGTGTGACATGCCGCACAGAGACTGCCGCATGTGAGATGATATATCCCTATTGATTCCAGATTGATCTATTATATATTTAGGATTGTAATAAATCCTTATTTTTCATAACTTGGTTCAAACAATTACAAGGAAATATCTTGTAAGTGGAAACAGGTTAGATCACGTTGATAATGTTTCAGTGTGGCCTTATTATAGTTTCAATAAAATAAAAACATGCGACACTATCACATTGTTCAATTAAATTTTTCTATTTTCAACGTTCCCCATTCTTTTTAATTTCTTAAAATAGTGTTACACAGGTCTGAATAATTTTATGTTTACCAAGCAATGACTTTTTCACTACTGAATTAGAAATTTATCTCGACTACTCGAATTAGTATTTTTCTACTAATCTTTGGTGGTTCACTTTTCGCTTCTCGAATCTGAAACATTTCACTAGTAATTAGTTAAATTTTGCCCATTTTGATACAAAGAGCAAAATAGCTTAAGAACTTTACTTTTTTAATCAATCAAATTGATACTTATTTAAGATGGCGGCACGCCGGCGCGTAGAATTCTTTGTTATTCGGCGACGGCGAGGCGGCGGGGCGACGTGACTGTCTAGTTTAGTATTTTTGTTGACATAGAAGCACGGTTTTGAAGCAAGATGTCCGGCGGAGGCGTGGCACGGCGGTGTGACCATCCAGTTTGAACTAAAAAAATGTACTCCTGACAAATTTAAAGTAATTATTATCTATTATAAAATCTTTAAATACTTATAATATTATTATGAATACGATTGAAGGTAATTCACCATTTTTGCATTAATCAAGTTTTTTTGGACCCGAACATTTTTTTGTTATATTAATGACCAAGAGGATGATGTGACAGCAGCCTCAGAAAATCATCCTCGCAATGACAGCGAGATAAATTTACTTTCGGGACTATTAAACATTTGTACCATCCCCTACCAAGGGAAATCGAAAATGTTGACCACTAATCAACTTCTTTGGAAATCAACGCAAATAAAGCGCACAAATTCAGAGATTAACTTCGAACTTACATTATAAAAATCTCATTAGGCATTTTACGATTAAAATATTGGCAATCCTGCCAAAATTTCTTTTTTGATTTCTGTATATATGAATAAAAAGAAACATCTTATAAAAACTATTCTCGTCACGAACCCTGGAAAGGAATTCTACGGAATACGCATCTGCGTATCAATGCTTGGAAGACCGATGATCAGTCATCAGCCCGCACCTAAATCCAGGTTAACAACGAGGAACTCCATAGACTCTCAGCTGGCAACCTGTGAAGATTAATCTATGCAGGCGAAGTTTGGCACTTCCGGTAAGGAATACTCCTGGTGTGCCAGAGCACTGCCTTTCCTTAATAATAGAACAGCGGACGACATAACGTCCCGTCGTCTGTCTTGCTCGTTTGCTCGCCTTTAAGGCTAACTCGCTTGTTTAGTTTATTGATCTTGCTCCGAACTGCCTCCTTGAGAACATGTTTACCATGACGTCCCGACGTCTCACATTCCGCACCAACTTATCGCTCGGACATCGACTGCAGCTTCTACTATTTCAGTCGACAACGCCGGCTTCCGATCTAGCCACCAGCCACACTGATGTAAGTGATAATTTTTTTCGCCTTTTGTCTATCAACCATTGTTTCATTGGCTCTTTACACTTTTTGTTAACTAAAAATTACTTAACCTGCCGAGAAAAAGGGACACAATCCTAAAATTTAAACTGTATTTTCAACTATTTTACATAATCCTATGACTTTATACTTGAAATTATATAAGTTTTTCTAATGACACTCTGTATTTACGAATATTTTCATACGAATTCAAGTATTTTTATTCAAATTTTAGACGAATTACGTCAAAGAAACCAAATCGAGAATCAACTGAAAAAAAGAATTTGATTTGCAAATAACCAAAATTTGCAAAAATGTAAAAGGAATAAGACTAAGATAAGACTAAAAGTAAAAGAAAAAATTTAAAAAAAGGTTATGTTTTTTTAATTAAAAATCTGCCTTTTTAACGAACAAAAAACAAACTTTCGGAAAAGTAAGAGAAAGTCGAAACCTTAAAATAAAGTCATTAGA
The DNA here is from genome assembly GCF_010883055.1 of Belonocnema kinseyi. Classification (NCBI taxonomy): domain Eukaryota; kingdom Metazoa; phylum Arthropoda; class Insecta; order Hymenoptera; family Cynipidae; genus Belonocnema; species Belonocnema kinseyi. The sequence goes on from NC_046657.1 coordinate 143,284,035, forward strand.
GGTGAAAACTAGTTTTGGGGATTTAAAATGGTTGAAAACCCGTAAAACAAAATTTTCAATTGAGAAAAAATAAGACCTGAGTTTTTGAAAATGAAAAGAAAAAACCTGAAACAAAGAATACTTGAATTTAAACTCTTCATTAATATTTCTTTCGTTTAACGAGATGAAACATGCGAAGGCCATATCAAATTTACACGTGCAGCCCGTACTATCGCGATGCAAACACAAGGTCGCGTAACGTATCGTCCAAACAAAAAGTCCTACGAAGAAAGTAAACATATTTTCGAACTTTAGAAGTAATTAAATATCATATGTAAATTTTAATTAAAATTTTCGACCAAAACGGGAACATTATATCAAGATACCACATCATACGAATATATAGGGTGTGCTTTTTTTACAAATACTAACTTAACTGCAAAATAAATAAAATGGAGACCCGGGAACGTTAACCTTACAATGCCGAAACCTATAGTCATAGAAAGCGATCATGATAACCTACATTTGAAAAGTGTCGCTGTTTTTTCCAAGCCACAACAATAATTCGAATGAAATCGCAGTGCATTTTAAAATCCGAGGAGCTTTTATTAAGCGCAGATTATAATAAATTTATAAACTAAGAAAAGGAACGATTCTTTAGAGAAGAGGCCAAACATTAAATGATTGCGTAAGACCTGTCAGCTCATAGCTCATTTGCAAACAGAAAAAAAAACAAATATCAGGAAAAATAAAAACAAATATCACAACAGACAATCATTACACTAAACCATTACTGGATCAAAAAATAAAATATCGCGAAATTTTAGAAAATTTAAAAGCACTATATCGATAAAAGGTTTGTAGAGAAATAAAAACAAAAAATGTTTTAATGTTTCCAAAAACGGACTCAATATATTAAAACCTACTTGGCAGAAATTACGGAATTACTTATAAAGGTTTATCATAGAAAAGTCGCGCATTGGCATTACTTAGAACCTTTGAAAACCTTCGTATCCAATACAAAATGGATATGAAACGAAGAGGTTTTAAAAGTTTTAAACAACTAGAAGATTCATGTAATAAATGGGGAACTGAGCTAGCCAAATTAAAAATTGGAGTGCAAGTTTTACAAATTACTGAAACTAACATTGAGGTCAAAAATAAACAAAAGCATAACAACGGTGACGAGGATCAAAATAATTTAGAAAACATTGAAGAAGATTCAAGGGAAAATAAAAATAACCGAAAGGATAATCAAAACGAAAACCAAAAGCAAGGTAATCAGGGCAAAAATCAATAGAAAAAGAGATTTCCAGTTTCAACATTCGGATTCCCATTCATACTCTTTCCAAATCAATACCAACAAAATTTCAGACCTAACTTCAGCCTTAGATTACACCTGGTTTTCAATCAAATTTTGAACCTAGATTTCAACCAAATTTTCAACCTAGATTCACAAGCAATAGAGCATTATATCCATTTAACACTAACAATAAAGTGTTACCAATTATTAATCAAATGTCGGTACGACTAAGTCAAGGTCAAAGTAACCCAATGACAAGATCCAGATTTCCACGTATAGCCCAATCCGCTTTTGTTTGTTCATGCCTGACTGCTCGCCTGAGTGACAAGCGCAGGCCTCGCGCACCCCGCGCAACTCCTGTTAAGATAGGGTTATTTAAGGGTTTCACTAATGGTCGCGAACGGTGAAACGGTCGATATAATTGGACAGGTAGTAATACAAATTATAGTCGGTTACGGATGACCTTAGACTATGACTCGGAATCGTGGCGGTTGCCAGAGAAACCCCCACTCACTATCCTATGAAAGCTCATCCAAACGCGTTGCCCATTATGATAAAGTTAAAATATGGCCAAATTCCTTTAGTACCCAACAATCCTAACCAATCCCCAAACACAAAAATGGCGAAATTCCGTCAACAAACCCTAAGAAGAAAATCTCCCGCTTAATAATAATCATCCCTACCATCAACAAATTCTAACCACTAGATAGCATCCCCACCATTGAAATTCAAACGTTTTTTGTTGCTCAGATAAATACTGTATTCAATAAAATAAATTATGCGAGTTTAACCATCAGTCTAGGCAAATGTGATTTGGTTGCTATGAGATTGAATAATTAGGCTTCAATGTTAACGAAAAAGGACTCTAAATAGACGACGAAAAAATACAAAAATCATAGTATGTTCTATAGCTGAAACATTAAAAAGTTACAGTGCATGATAGAAATGAAAATTTTGGTACGAAAAATTTACCCGACACTTCACCAAAATAATAGATCCGATTAATAAATTACTGAAAAAGTTCAAATATGTGTTTGGGGATTAGAGCAAGATCAGGCATTCTAAAAAAGTAAAGAATAATTAAATACCTTTTAACAATAGCGCCAATTTTGATATGTCTAGATTTCATACAACCCTTTTGACTCGAAACCGACGCGAGTAATACAGGGTTGGGAGCCGTACTTACGAAAACAATTGACTTCGTAAATTACGTAATCGCTTACGCGAGTAGAAACTTAAACGGTGCAGAATCTCTATACAAGGCATCTAAAAAAGAATCTCTACCGGCAGTTTGGACCATACGAAAGTTTAGGCCATATTTAGAAGCTTATAGTTTTAAAGTAATCACAAGCCACTTAGAGTTAAAGTAGCTCCATAACCTAAACAAATTCGACTGGCCGATTAGCCAGATGGGCACTATAACTTCTCGAATATCACTATGAAATCGTATACCCCAAAGGTAGCAGGAATATTCAGTTGCCTGCAACTGAAATGGCCTAAAACAGAACATGCATGTTCTGAGAAATGCTGAATAGAATCTTGGGTTAGGAATATATTATAGTGTTTTACAAACATACCTGGATGAACAATTTTTTAATTATTTTTTTAGCAGTTTCGGATGAACGAAACTTAGATGCGTTTCGTTCAATGAGTTAGCGGTTTCTTTTAGGCTTTTTCTAATGATACCATTGGGGTGGTAGTAATTTTAGTTCCTTTAGATTAAGGAAGATAAGCTTCGTTTTTCTTAATATGCTAGAATGGATTTTCAGTGTTGTTAATTATTAATATCGGATTGGACATTTGGCTAAGAGCCTTGGGAAGGTGACTGTATGATTATTATTTCCAATTTAAAATTTTGTTGTGAATTCTAGTTAAAGGCATCCGAGGCAGGTTTCTTTGAGTAGGCTAGGGGTGTAGAGCCATGGGAAGGTACCTGTTGTGATTATTTACAACTAAATATTTTTTTGTCTATTTCATCTGAAATAATTACGACAGGGTTTACTGAATGTGCCAGAATTAGTTGTTTGTGTCTGTTGAATAATACTGCGGAGACGATAGTATACTCTACAGTTTTTGAAAGGTGGCTAGGTTGATTATTTTTGATTCTGAAGTTTTTTGAAAGTTAGAGTTAAAGGCAGCGAAGTTCAGGTTTATATCAGACGTTATTTTCTGGGATTGTTCAATAATGCTGTATAGACGAGAATATTAACTAGAATTGTAGAGACTAATAGGAAGTTGTCTGGGTTCGCCATTTTTAATTTTTTTGGCTGTTTCTGTTAAAAAAGTTTATAGGGGTTTGTTAAATGTGCTAGGGGTGGTTTTCAGGAACTGCTGAACATTACATGTGGATGAACATATGGAAGATAGCTTTGGATAAAGATGTCGAGGTTGCTTATTCTTATTTTTTCTATTTTTTATATATGCTTTATCTGACGACAGCTAAGACAAAGTTTGATAATTTAATAGAAGGTATCTTTTGGGTTTGTTTTGCTCAGCTTTTATTTTAAATTATCTTAGTTATTTTACTGGATAGCAGATGAAACGGAGTTCGTTAAATGTACTAGGGTTTTTAGGGTGTTTTGATATTACTGTTGCGACTAGACATGAGCTAGGGTCTGAGTAAACAGTTTCTAGTGATTATATTTAATTTGGAATATTTTATTTTAGTTGAAGGCTCCTGAAATGCTATTCGTTTCGTGTTCTATGGTTAATTCTAAAGGCTTGCTAGTTTCAGTTGACCTCCGCGTTCCATCCTCATTTTCAGTCGAGTGACTTGCACAATCTTGGAAGTCCTAATTTTCCCTTTCACAGGTCTCCGGACGCGTCCCGTAGCACCGGCAAGCCAGTTACAATCGACGGTGACGGCTTTTTGTCTACTCTTCCGTCTTCTTGCCACGTTCCATACAGCATTCGAGATTTCAATGTCACGCCTGTTGATTGTCTTGCAGAAACGAAAGAAGTCCAATGGGCTGGATCCACCAATGCTCGTCTGTGTACGTCGTCCGTCGTCCAGAACATGGCCACCTGCTCAACATTGCATTCGGTCCGCTGCTGCCTCTTACAGCTGTAAGCAGAATCATTGTGTATGAGTTCGCCTTCTTTCCAGTCACGATTTCTGTGGTGAGCTAGCAGACTGCAAAACTTCAGTATCGTCTGCTTGAAAATTCATCAAATGTCCATTTGTCTTATGTCGAATCCTTGTGATCGTTTTTCTTCTAGTTTGAAGTCTAGTAATTTGAGATTCGACTGTTTGTCCATTGTCTCTCTTGTTGGGTTACCTTGAATATTTAACCTGCGATTCCTGTCTCACCAGTGGCTCATTACAATAGCATCAACAGAGGTTCGATATTATATGGAAAAATTCAGGTTACACGGTCTTGTAAAACAAACAATACTGTGATAAAAGTGACTGAAAATTACGAACTCTCTATATTCATTTTGTATTGACTTGGTTGATAGGATTTTATCCTGGCCAAAACATATTAGGATCACTGTCTGTTGTCATGTTTTTGTTGATGCTCCTTATCTAAAAACAGGAAATTTGACAGAAGATTAAGATCTGCCGCATTTCCTTACTCTATCTGAAGTCAGTTACATCAGCCCCTCTCCCACTCTTAATTTTCGGGTTTCCTGTAGCCCACTGAATTGCGCCACAAATGCGCCACCAATATAAATTGTTGAGCCACAAAACTGCAGTAGTTATATCAGGTGATGCGCGGAAGGAATAGCGTCACGCCCACAAATTTATATTGCACATCACAGTTGAAGATTTAACACCTGCGTGACACCCCCCCCCCTCCAAAATATAATATCCTTGTTAATTAGCTAGCGCAAATTTTTTTAGTGGTGACACCCCTCCCCCCATTTTGATCGCTGATAACTTGGTTATCAATGTGGCGAAAAAAATTTTCTTTATGGCGCATATGAACGCATTTAAAGATCTTCAAGATCATCTTCACGATCATGTGCATTCGAGCGCATTTAGAGCGCAATTCAGTGGGCTATAGAGAACCCTAAAATTAAGAGTGGGAGGCTGGTGTAACTGACCTTCTTTCTAGTGGATCCATACAATTAAGAATTGTGCATTCGAATCTGATATACGTGTTATAAAAAAGGAATCGTGATTCTTCCAGGTTCACCCTTGAAGTCCTTGAATAGTTTTTTTTAAGGAAGTTAGTTTAAAGCGGGCAGCAACCCTTTTTATTGCTCTTTTCTTATTTTACGAAATTTGATCAAATTTAATTTTTATTTCAAAATTTATTCCATGTTGCTCTAGCGCAACGGGGTGATCGGTATGTGAAGGTTTTGAGTATAACTTTCCTGTCGTCTAAATTTCAAACCATGTGTGTTTTGTGTAATATCGCTTACTCACTCTCAAGTGTGAGTGAAAACTAAACATTGTTAAATCTGTGTCATGTATAAGCGTTCTAACGAGCCACTAGACCGATCGTTAGCAGTTCCGTGAAACCTGATAATTCAACTAAAACGGTTAATCGACTGATGGTCTACTGTTTCGTGAAACCCGTTATCATCTCAGAGTTGATTTAAATGAAAAGAACAAGAGCCTTTAATAAAATCTGTTCATCTTTCAATAATTAGATACGCTGTTTACAAATATTTCGGTTAATTAGTATCATCTATAATAGAAAATGAGGATCGCCACTGGCTGCTTGTTCATCGCCGTAGCCGTTTTCCTGGATTCTATTAGTAACTATAAAATAAAATTTTTTAAGCATACACTACCGGCAAAAATTATCCAGACGCCTGTTTGATGATCTCTTGCTAAAGTGCCGTATGACTGATAAATAAGAATAATTTGAATTCAAATGATTTTAAAATAAATGAATAAATGAATATAATTCAATTAATTAAATAAATTTTACGCAGTTGCTTGTTGGCTAAAAGGGAAAATAATGACTTGCAATTACGTGATATTGGTTTGAGTGATTTCTATTGTATTCTTTTCATTAAGATCTACAGTAAGGTGGTTCATTTTTTTCTTTGATTGGACAATATTATATCAGATTTGAAGGCGTGAATTTCAACAAACTATCATAATGTTTCCTCCTTTTCGAAAAATGACTAGAAATTTTTTAATCGTGGTGGAGGTTAATGTGACTTTGCCTATTGACAAGTTTCACGATATTGCCTGGCTATTTTGTTACCAAAGTTAAAAAGCACAATCGCGCTCTTCTAAAAAACTTTTACATCTTTTACTTTTTTTCATTTCTATTACCTTACTTTAATTAACATCTACAGTAGACTGGTTCATTTTTTGTATTGTACTGTATTATATAAGACTAGAAGTCTATTTCAATTGAATAAATGGTAATTAGAGAAAACTCTTGATTTCAATTCTCCAAATGTAGCATATGCATTGAATTATCATTTTTACGTTCCCTTTCCGTATTTCCAAAAACCAGCCTTCAAAAGAGGATCAAGTATTTTGCTGTATATTGGTTGTAAATATTACTTTCATGTATTTTTTAACAGGATATTAAAGGATTTAAGTCATATCCTTTTTGCTAACCGTTAGACAATCCAAAATCTATTCCATGGTTTCCAATCTCTATCTTCTTATCTAATTGAATCCTTTTCTATCTTTTGGAAAATCTAAGATAACCCTATCTTTATGAATCCAAGTCTTTCTGTCTAGATGTATGTTCAGATTATCAATCTCTATTCTGTTCTATCCGTTTCTGTCATTTTCTAACTATAATCCAAGCGAAAATCTTGTGTACCTTTTTTATCCCTATATTCATATCTAACTGAAACTTTTTCTATCTTTCTGTAAATATTAGTCAGCCCTATTCTTCTGAAACACAATCTTTTTATAGACATGAATCCCCCGATTATCCACCTACTTCCTTTTTTATCCTTTAGCCAATACAAAATGTTGTCTACCTTTTTTAATCCATATATTCCTATCTCATTTAATCTTTCTGTTGTTTATTTCAAAGATCTATATAAACGAAATCTCCGCTTAGCCATCTCTACCCTTTCCCATCAATTAGGAAATCCCAAATTTAGTATGTCTTTTCCAGTCCCTACCTTTTTATTTAATTTAATCCTTTCCTATCTTTGCGAAAATGTAATATAGTCCTATCTACTTGAATCCTAGTAATTTTATCTAAATATATTCACAGCTTATCCATCCTTATCCTTTTCTATCCTTTTTTAACTAGTATGCAATAAAAAATCTTGTCTATCTTTTTTAATCCCTATATTCCTATTAAGTTGAATCTTTTTTATTCTTTTTTAAATATAAGTTGTTCCTATTCTCCCGAATCCCGGGGTTTCTTTCGACATCACTCCTACACTTAGCGATGTCTACCCTGTTCTGTTCGTTAGGCTATCTAAAATTTCTTCTATCTTTTTTATTTCTTATTTTCTTTATCTGAGTAAATCCTTTTCTTTTTTTTCTGAGATACAAAATAGCCCTATATTTCTGAATCCCAGTGTTTCTGCTAAATGTATTCACAGTTTATTCAGCTCTATCCATTTCTATCAATTTTTTCTCCTTTTCTATCTATTATACGACAGAAAATCTTGTATATTTTTCCCCTATATTCCTGTGTATTTGACATTTTTTTATCTTTATTCAAATGTAAGTCAGCCCTATCCTTCTAAAACCGAGTCTTTGTATCGACATCTATCCTTTTGTACCTATTCGGCTATCAAAAATTTCATCCATCTTTTTTAATTTATATTTTCGTATCTAATTGAATTCATTTCTATTTTTTCCGAATTACAATGCAGTCACGCTATAAAAGCTGTTTCGGGGGTACCCCTTATCTCCTTACGTACAATCTCGGGACTCGCCGCACCATTAGCAATCAGGGTGGTATAAATAATTTCTGTTAGAGTTTCTTCTTAACATTTTTTGTTGTATTTATGCTATTTTGGTTTCATAATATCATAACGAACGTGAAAATGTTTGCTCCTATAAAATCAAAATCGCTAAAAGTGTTAACTTTTAGGCATGTACGTACACATTCCAGGGTGGCTATTTTAGTTTAGGAAAAAAAATCCCGTTAAATTCCCGGGTTTTCCATGGTTTGCAAACGATTTCTCACGCTCAATAAAATTTAAAAAATTGAACTCTAAGACGAGAGAAAGAAAACTTGTTGAATATCCAAAGTTTTGCGAGATCCTCGGATTAATAAAATGTTGAAAAATCAAAACATTTGTTGAGGAAATAATTATTTTCCCGACAAATATGAATTTTTCGAAAGATAGAAACTAGCGGTTAGCAGACGGTAGGACTTTAACGATTAGAATCGTTTGCTAATTTATTTTTTTACTCACAATTCTGACATAATAGAAGAATTCTAGAGATCAATGGCTCTTCCAAAGGGCCTGGTCTTGATGATGGTGTCCCCAAATTATGCGAAATACGTTGCGAAATGGAGCAAAAAGCAGAGAAAACTGACATACCTTGTCTTTCTTTTTGTAACTGTATTGGAATCAACCACCAGGCTAGCTGTTACCTTCACTCTATACGCGGAATCGGGCCCCCCTTTGTTATCGACTACAGGTCAAGATTACAATTCTCAAAGGGGAAAACCTTTTCTGGGACATTGACATTTTGATGAAAATATCATCAATCGATATTACTTCAAAAATAATAAGACACGTGTCCCGGATTTTTTGGTCCCTTGTAAGAACTATAAGCGTCTGTAAATGACATTAGCCAATAGTGTTGAACCTGTACAGGTTCACGCGCATGGACTCCCATCAAGCTCCGCTGGTCCATTGGAAAAGAGTCTGACTGCTAACCACGCTGCCGTGGGTTCGAATCTTTTTCTCAATTTTTTTTTCGTATTGTTAACACGTAAAATAAATATATATCAAATAAACAAATAAATATCATGCAGACACTTTCCGTCCATGCGCATGAACCGGTACAGGTTCTGCACCCTTGGCTATTTATTTCCAAGTAATATCTTTCAAAAAAATGTTATGTTATCCATGTTAAGGTGGAAACAATGAAAATCGAAAGATTGATTTTTTACTTAACACTTCGTAAATTAGAAGTAAAATTATTTTCATTTAAAATAGTTAAGGTACCCTTGAAAATCTAAAAAAAATCTATTTCCAAATCTTGGGAAACTTAGAAGTTGTTTAAAATTTGGTATAACTTAAAATTATTTTTGAAATTTTTGCAGAACTTCTAAATATTTTAATAAATAATAAATTTTAAATAACAAATTTTTTATCGAAAATTTTCAACTTTAAACGCATCTAATCTTTAATTTTTCAAGTATTGAAGTCTACATGTTCAAATTACTTTAATTAAAAATGTGAGGTTAAAAACAAAAGATGAAAAATATTTAAATTAAAAGATTTTTAAATCACGCATTGTAAAGTGAATTCTATTATTATCGAAAATGATAGTACTCCAACTCATTATTTAAAATCTTTTAAAATCGAACTTGGACCGATTTTTCTTCTAAAGATTTGTAAATTTCCCGGTCAAAAAAGAAATTCTGCAAAATATACTGTTTTGAGGCACCTGATTTTACTTCTTCTAAACGCTCATATGTTTCTTCGAAATATGAACGCTTCCTCTTATTTACTTTCGACATTTTCGTAATGCCTAATTACACCTGAATACGCAATGCATGACCTAAATACTGATTGACTGAAAACGAAGGGAAGCGATTGTGCTCCGAAATTTTCGCCACTGACTGAAGATGACTGAAGCAGATGACACGATTAACCGCCAATGGTACTGCCCTATTTTTTCATACACTCCTGCGTTGTTGTCTAGTTCCTCGGCTAACCTAGTTACGCCACTCTCTCCGCCCTTGGACCATCTTGTCGACTATAACGGGAACTTTTCTTGCGGGACTGCAGTGTATAAAATAGCCCTATTCTTTTGCATCCTAGGCATTTTACCTAAACGAAATCGCGGCTTATCCAGCTCTCTTCCTTTCCATACGTAAGGCAATCCCAAAGTTGGTACATATTTTTAATCCCTATCTTCTTATCTAATTGAATCCTTTTCTATCTTTAAAAAAATATATAAAATTTGCCCTATCTTCTTCAATTTTAGTCTTTCTGTCTAAATGTATCCACAGCTTGTTCACCTCTATCCTCTTCTATACGTCTCTATCTTTTTCTATCTATTATGCAATCGAAACTATGTAACGAGCAAATTAATAGAAACTTTCGACCAATAATGTATACTTCATAATAGACAAACGTTTTAAATGTTTCTCTATTTTTTTGTTTTGATTCATATTATCAGTATTAAAATTGATGTATTTCTATTTCTTTTACAGAATTAAGTTCACAGAAGACTTTATTCGATTTTTTTCCTGATTACCACCGCTTCGGCTTGCCTCATGTGACGGAAGAAAAATATGATGCACATAATCAACATCATGCTGTTTTACGAAGAAACCTTGAATTCGAGGGAAATACAAAATTCGATGCAAATTCAAAATTAGTGTTAAGGGGTTTTCTCATCTTTGGGTGGATTGTTGGTCCAACTTCTTTTATTTTGCAAATCGCTCCTCCCAATCGCAAAAAAAATCATGTATATGACACACGAGACAGCCATTTTTATGAACTGAAACATTTTGAAATTAACCTATTGGGTGTGGGCCGTATTTATTGGCGGGTTCGAGGAGATGATGCAGATGGTGAGCAACTACATACAAATTATCCATATAGAAATGCAAAAGACATAGCGAAAGAAAAGGCAGCAAAGCGAGCATCTACTCAACGACAACTGGAATCACAGCGTCAAATCCGACTCTTCCCACACCGAACGGCCGAAGAAAGGGCTGCTGCAATCAACCAGGCATACCAAGATACATACTATCATGAAATCAATAGACGCATGAATAAGTTTGTAAAAAACTACGATGAGAATGTGGACGGACGTATGTGGGAATCAGCTGGTTTCAAGTGGGAATAATAATTGGTTGCTAATAACACTTTTCTGAAATTTTATTCCTTTTTTAAATTAAAATATAATTATTGGTTGCTCAGAACACTTTTCTAAAATTGTACTCCTTCTCTAGAATAAAATATAATTAGATACATAGATAGATAGATAAACGCTTATTTTTCGGCCTGCTGGCCTTAAAAAATTGACTTGCTTACACTTCCATTTTTTACAGGATTTTCTTACAACTACGTCTTACAAGGTACCATCCATCCACACCTTATAACTAATCCACGCGCTCCTATAGTCTAACCTTCCTCGCTGTGCCTCGCCTCGCACGCATTTCGCTCTTCTGTCGCTATTCCTCGCATTACCAGCTTCTGTCTCCGCGGCTAACACCTAATACTTAACTACTATTTACAATATTTACATTTCTCTTACATCTACTTCCTCTCCTATTTACAATCTTTTCTTCTCCATTCCTCTTTCTCCTTCCTTCTCTTCTTCTCTATTTGACCCAATACTCCCTTCACCCATACTACTGTCCTGTTGTCACCCCTTTCATGCAACAATAACTCCATGCCTATCTCCCTCCTTTCCACCTCGTCACATTCCTTCAACCAGTGCTCAACTTTTGCATCCCTCTTCCCTCACAATTCAGACATTCTCTTCTTTGTAGAAAGCCCGAACCTATTATAATTCTCCATGCAACGGCATCTCATTCTCGCTATAAGTTCCTGACTTCCTTGCTCTCCTTTCTCACACAAATATTACGCTCTCTATCTTGGCATAATCCACACATAGTTCCCGTTAAACCTTGAATCTCTTCTTCTCTCCTCTCCTTCTGCCTTCTATTTCTCCATGCGATTCTTTTGAGCCAACTCATATACCTTCCTTCCTTCCTCGTGCACCCTTCTCACTTCACCCATCTGCAATCTATTCGTCCTAAAATAACTTTCTCTTTTCACCTCCATCTTTGCACCACTACGTCTATTCTGCTTCTCTCACCAGCACTCCCTAACCAGCTTACTCACCCCTCTTTCAACAATTTCTCCTCATATTAACAGGCTCGACTCCCTCTTATAATCCCTGAAATCGTTCTTCCTGTCTCCCTCCTGACAATATAGTTCGGTATATTCCTTTCCAACCCCATTGACAACTTTACATACCCCTCCTGTATCCTATTTACCCCCTCCTTTACCTTTCTCTTCATCTTTTGACATTCCCTATCCTACCACGACTTCACCATTTCTTTCTTCTTCCTAAATACCTTCTTTTGCACACAACCTTTCACTTTTTCTTTTAGGTCCTCCCATATCTCGTACATAGACTCCCACTTAAAGCTTACGTTGCGTTAACTGTAAATTTAAGCATCTCAATCTTAGTAACATTTCTTTTTACCGACATGTCCATCTATTTCATTGGAATTTTATTTGATTTAGCTACAAATTTGCCTATTATTTCTGTAAGTTCATCCAAAAATGATTAGCTCAAAAAAACTTGAAAATTGATCTATTTAAGAATTCAAGTGAAATTCGTTATTGTTTTTATTCAGGAAACTAAGTCTAATTCGAAGAACTGAACACTAATTTTGAAAAATATAAAAGAAATCTTTTGGTTTACTTCCCTAGCGAAGGTGAGTTGAAAGTTTGTTGTAAAAAATTATTAGAAGATGGTATACTTATTTCATAGGTCCATTTTTTAGAGATTTTTTTAGCAAGACAAAATTTGACAATTGATTTTTGGGTGAAAAGGAAAAGAATAATTTAAAGGACATATGCAGCCTTCTAAATTGAAATCAGTGAAATTTCGATTTTTGTAGGACAAATGTATCAGGTGTAGTAATATTTTTAATGTAATTTATTGGCATATGTATTTGAATAAATATGATACAGATTATTTGTACAGTGGCTAAAGCGAAGTAAGACTGATTCAGAGTCTAAATAATTCTGATTTCGCCTGTTTTTTAAGAGTATTACAAAATGATTTGAATTTTTTTTCATATCAGACACTTCTTTGACTGAGGATTATCAATATAAAGAATTGGATATTTATTCTGTCTTTCGGTCGGCATATAAAATAAAATAATTAGAGTAAAAACTTAAGTTTCAACAAGATATTTATTTTATTGAAAAAAAACTCCTTTTAAAATCCTCCTTGTAGTTTCTGCACACATGCGTATCTGAATACAAAGAACATAATTTCGAGGTTAACATAAAATTTAAGTAATTACCCAGTGGGAACAAAGTTTGGCGACGTCTTTACGACATCGTTACGACATCTTTACGACAACTTTACGACATCCTATGTCCATGTCGTTTCGGTGTCTTTAGGATATTGTAAATAAGTCGTATGATCTGACGATGTCTTCACGATATCGCAAAAACACCGAAACGACATGGACATAGGATGTCGTAAAGTTGTAAAGATGTCGTAACGATGTCGTAAAGACGTCGCCAAATTTTGTGCCTACTAGGTACCTGAATCAGATTTCTCAACATCACAAGGTCAAATGTATCCATTCCTTTTTAAAAAAACAAATTATCATAAATTTTTCCATTTTTGTCATAGTCATTTTTTATAAAAAACACTAATTAGAAGTTTCAAAAGTAAAAAATGAGATTTCTATTACAATAAAACTACATTTTGAAGCTACAAATTTGCTCGTTGTATGGAAAGGACAAACAGATTATGACAAGTCAAAAATATGTGTAGACCGACAGGTAATGAACATCTATGAAACAATAACGTGTTTTCATTAAAACGACTGATGAAGAAGCGCAAAAAATTTAAATTTAGAATTTAAGAATATTTTGTCTGGATGAAGAGATGAATTATTTTAAGATACTTTGGTAAATGTGGTTACTGTTTAGAATTTCGGAATGTAAATTAACAGGAATATTACGAAATTTATTTATAAAAATAGATTCAATAATGCGACGTTGTTATAGGTTTTTTTCTGGACTGTGTCTGGGCGTCCAGAATTGTGGAGGAATAGATCACCTGTCTCGAAACGGATATTTGTACAGCATTCTTGCAGATGAGCCCACACACATCGGATGGATATTCGTTCAGAAATTCTCAACCAAAAATACTTACATTTACTCAAAACATCGGGTTAAATCATTTTATAAAATCGATTAAAATCTACAGACAGTTGAGGTTATGTTTGTTGTCAGAAACACCGAAGGATCAGAAGGCTCAGAATTGAACAACTTCAACAAAATAAAAAATTGTGTAATTCGTGTATATATTTACAAATTAATATTGCTAATATTTTTATAGAATAGAGTATTCCTTTATACGGCGAGCTGGAAAAGTAGTTCAAGATGTGATGAATCACTCTTCCGTGACCAATTGCTATAACGTATTTCTTTCCAGAGAGAGTTGGAAAAGGGGTTCAAGATTTGACTAATCACACTTCTGTACAAACCGCTAAAACGTATTTGTTCGAAGGTAAAGCTGGAAAAGGGGTTCGACATGTGACCAAACACTTTTTTATTACCACCCTAGTAACACCGAACATTCCCTTAATATTTCTACCATATTTCCTGCAATATCCGCAATATTGCAGGAAATATGGTAGAAATATTGCTAGAGTGTCTCTATGTCCTTTTTCTGAAATATAAAGTTGATACTTTTTAAAGTTTATAGCAAAAAGTATCCGCTAGATCTAGCGGATTCTTTTTGGTGCTAAACGTTCCAAAGTATCGACTTTATATTTCAGAAAAAGGACATAGAGACACTCTAGCAATATTTCTACCATATTTCCTGCAATATTGCGGATATTTCAGGAAATATGGTAGAAATATTGAGGGAATATGCGGTGTTACTAGGGCATTTGCTGAAACTTATTTTTTAAAGGGGAAACTGGAAAAGGGGTTCGAGATTGGACCAATCACTCTTCTGTGACCAGTCGCTCAAACGTCTTTTTTTAAAGGGTGAGCTGGAAATGGGATTCTAGATGTAACCAATCACTCTTCTGTAACCAGTTGCTATAACTAATTTTTTTAAAGGAGGAGTCTGGAAAAGGGGTTCGAGTTTTGACTAATCACTCTTCTGTACAAACTTCTGAAACGTATTTTTTGAAAGGGAGAGCTGGAAAAGGGGTTCGAGATGTAACCAATCACCCTTATGTGACCATTGGCTCAAACTTATTTTTTAAGGAAGGAACTGGAAAAAGGGTTCGAGATTGGACCAATCGCTCTTCTGTAACCAGTTGCTATAACGTAATTTTGTAAAGAGGGAGCTGGAAAAGGGGTGGTGAGAATCCAAATGAATTCTTAGGATTTTGCTCCTTGAATTCTTTTAAAATTTTTTTCATTCTTTTGAAACTGTTACAATACAGCATGCATAATTTTAAATTTGTCCACGTCTTTTGCATTCTCTGAATTCCACGTAATTCTCTACATTTTTTAGATTGTTCTTAATTGTCTGAACTCTTTTAAATTCACTACATTCTTTTGAATTTTGTCAATTCTCCTAAAGTTTGCGAATTCTTTTTCACTTTGTGAATAGTTCTGAAATCTCTAATTTCTTCTTTATAATTTCTCTGAATTCTTCCTAATTCTCTGTATTCTTCTGAATTCTCTGAATTGTTTTAACACGTTCTTACTTCTTTAAACTGTTCTGAATTTGTTTAATACTCAGATTTCACTGCATTTTCAAAATGGTTTCCAATTATTTCTAAATCATAATACACGCTGAACTATTCTATCTGTCTTTGAATATTTTGGATTCAGTGTAATTCAAAAGAATTCTATAGAAGTTTTGAATTTTGTTTTCTATACATTATTTTCGATTCGCTTCCTTTTTTTAAATTATCTAAATTCTTTTGAATTGAGTGAATTCTTTTTAACTCTGTACATTCGTTGGCACTCTGGAAATTCTTCTGAATCCTCTGGATTCTTCGAATTCTCGAAATTCCTATTAACCATCTGAAATTTCTGATTTCTCTGAATGCGTTGAATTCTTTTGAATTCTGTGAATTATTTTGAAAACTGTGGATTCTTTTACACTGTTTTAGATCTTAAAAATATGAAAAAGATATAAAGAAGTTCAAACTAACTCGAAGGGTATTCTAATGATTTCCAAACAAAAAAAAATATTTTAAAAATGCAGTGATATCTTGGAAAATATCTTTTCCTTCAGAATACACATTGAATTATTTTAAGTTCCTTCGAGTATTTTGAATTCTGTAGACTTCAACAGAATTCTTAATATCAAAATGAATTCTTGGAAGTATGTTCCTTTGAATTGTCTTAACGTTTTTTTAATTCTCGTGAAACTTATACAATACAGCATGCATTATTTTTAATTTGTCAAAGTCTTCTGTGTTCTATGAATTCTACTTAATTCGAACGAATTCTACAGAAATTTGGAGTTTTCTTTAATCTCTTCAAATATTTACAATGCACCTTGAACCATTCTGAATTTCTTCAAGTCTTATTCAAGTTCTTATTTCTTTGAATTCTTCTTAATTCTATGGTTTCTTTTGAATTCTTCTGAATCCTTTCAATTCTCTGATTTCTCTGAGTTGTTTAAAAATTTTCTGAACTCTGTACACTGTTCTGAATTTGTTGAATTCTCTGAATATTGCTGAATTTTTGCAAATATTTTTTAATTATTCTGAAATCATTAGAATATCATTCGAGTATCATACTTCTTTATAGCTTTTTAATATTTTTAAGAACTTAAATAGTGCAAAGGAATTCACAGTGTTCAAAACAATTTACAGAATTTAAAAGAATTTAGATTATTGAAAAAAAATCTTTAAAAGTATGCAAAGAATTTACATTATTTCAGAGAATTCAAAAAATTCACAAAACTGAAAAGTTTTACAATTCAGCTGAATTCAGCGAATTCAGAGAAGTCAGCGAATTCAGTTAAATTCAGATAATTAATAAGAATTTAGAGAATTCGGAAGAATTCATAGGATTCCGAAGAATTTCCAGAATGCAAAAGAATTTACAGAGTTCAGAAGAATTCACTAAATTAAAAATAATTTAGATAATTAAAAAAAAAGAAAGAGAATAAAATAATTGATAGAAAACACAATTTTGCACCTACTTAAAAGTTATTGGAGAATTCAGAATTATTCACAATTAAAATTAAAAATTACAAATACAAAAGAATTCAAATAATTCAAAATATTTCAGAGAATTCAAAAGAATTCAGAGAGTTTATAAGTTACTTGAGAATTCAGTATAATTCAGGAAAGTTAAGAGAATATGAAAGATTTGGAGAAATGCAGAACAATTCATTATGTATTGTAAGCATTTCAAGGAATAAAAAAGAACTTCAAAATTTCTGTAGAATTCGTTTGAATTCTACAGAATTCAAAATATTCAAAGAAATTTAGAATAATTCAGCGTGTATTATGATTTTAAAATAATTGGAAAGCATTTTAAAAATTCAATGACATCGTAAGTATTAAAAAAATTGAAAACAGTTTAAAGAATTAAGAAAGTGTAAAAACAATTCAGTGCATTTTGAAGAATTCAGAGATTTTATGAAGGATTCAGAGAATTAAGAAGAATTTAGAGAATTCTGAAGAATTCACAAAGTGCGAAAGAATTCACAAACTTCATAAGAATTGACTAAATTTAAAAAATTTAATGAATTTAAAAGAGTTCAGACAATTCAGAAAAGTTAAAAAATGCACAGAATTGCGCAGAATTCAGAGAATGCAAAAGACTTGAACAAATTTAAAATTACACATTCTGTATTTGATCGATTTCCACAGAATAAAAAAAAGATTTTAAAAGAATTCAGAGGAGCAAAAACGTCTGCTTCTGATTGTTAAATCCTTAATTGTTAATTACACATTAATTCTTCATTTCACAGCAAATCTTTATTATTATTTTTGACTCATTTTTTAATGAGAAATTCAAAAATATAAAAATGTACCTTGAGTACAGGGAGACCCTGTATAAAATAGGTGTAATATCTAATGCATTCAGAGCTCTTTTTTTCAACATCCTGTAGATCTAAATCAGAAACTACTGGAAACAAAGGTGAATCCATAGGACAACCTGAAACTTTTTTATGAAATTTATTAATGATAAAGAAAACGACACAATAAAAATCAATTCTAATGGCAATGAGCAATTAATTTTTCGTTATTTTTGTTACATTATGATTTTGAGTAAGTTTTTCTTCAATACATCCATCCGTCTTAAGTTAGGTTTGTAAACTTTGGAAAGAGCATAAGCTTTTGCTACAACACTGTTATGAGTTTTTAACCGAAGAACAAATTGATCTTTAATTAATTTTTTATTTTCCCATCTAATGATTATGCCATCACATTTGTTTTCTAAAGTTAGAACCATATTAGTTTTAATATTTTCATATAAAGTATCATTCTTATGAATTGTTTCCACTGTAATGTTGTAATCATCTCTATTAGCCACAACAGTTAAGTTGCCTTTATCAGCTTTCACCAAAATTAAATCTTTATGATCTTTTTGAAATTTTTCAATTTAATGAAGTGATTTTTCTAAATTATGAAATTTATTATTACTGGTATGATTTGAAACTATATTAGTAACAGTTTTCCGAATATTAAACTTTACATCATCTTCTTTGATATTTTTAATAGAACATTATTAGAACTTTCAACATTTCATACATTTCAAAAATATTTGTTCAATATGAAATCGGTAATTTCATGATTGTGAGCTAAAGATCTACTTTTTAATTAATCAAATTTTTTAATACAATCATTTCGTTTTAAAATTGAAAATTTTTGAAAACTTAACGCTTGTTGTTAAAAACACTTATTCATAGAAGCAAAATTATAATTTAATTAATGTATATTGTATTTTTAAAACTATTATAAATATGTGTCAACAAGGAGGATTTTGAATGGAGTTTTTTCAATAGAATAAACACAAAGCTGAACATTAATTTTTGATTTAAATTATTTTATTTCGTATATGGACCAACAGAGAGAATAAATCTCTAATCCTTTATATTGGTTTGAAAAAAATAACTATAAATTTCGTAATGTTGGTGTAGGTGACGCAGTATGATTCAGAAACATGTGACTTCGCCTTTTGACAAGTTTCACAATATTGCCTTCGTAATTTGCCAACAAAGTTATAAAACAAACACAATCGCGTTTTGTTATTAAGCTTTTCTATTTTTTTTCTTTTCCATTTATATTAACTTCTTTTATTAAACATATATAGTAGGGTGATTAATTCACTTTTTTTGTAACGGACAATATCATATGAGACTGGAAAGCATCATTTTCAAAAAATACTATGGAAATTATAGGATACTATTAAATGCAATTGTCAGTGTGCAAATAATGATAATTTTTTCTATTTTTCAAGAAATAACTAGAAATTTCATAATATTAGTGAAGGTGACGTAGTATAAACAAGGCTCATGTGATTTCGCCCTGTTTACCAGTTTAACCAGTTTACCAGTTTACCAGTTTTTATTATCAGTTTTTAAAAAATATTTGATCAGTAAAGCTAAAAAAACACACACACTTCCGTTCTTCTAATAAACTATTCTTTTACATTTTTTATTCATGTGACTTCACCTACTGACAATTTTCACAATATTGATATATTGTCAATAAAGTTAAAAAACAATCTCGTTCTTCTAATAAACTTTTTGATTTTTACTTTTTTCATTTCTATGACCTTCTTTTAATTTGCATCAACAGTAGGGTGGTTCATCTTTTCTTCTTTTTTTTTGGTCGGACAGTATTATATATGTAATTAGAAGACGTCAATTTCAATAAATTCAGTGGAACTTAGAATAAATTCTGAAAAGCAATTTTTCGTGTGTAAATAATTATAATTTTTTCTGTTTTTCAAAAACTAACTAAAAATTTCATAATTTTAGCGGAGGTAGCATGGTATGATCTAGGATCATGTGACTTTGCCTATTGACCAGTTTCACAATATTTCCTTAGTATTTTGCCAATTAAATTAAAAAACATAATCGCGTTCTTCTATTACACTTTTCCATTTCTATTACCTTCTTTTAATTAACGTCTATATTAAGGTTAGGGAAATCATTTCTAGGTATTTTGCGATATTGCTTGCGAATAATTTTTTATATGGCTAAAAAGGGTTTAGAGCATTTTTAATAATTTTAAGAGACTTAAGGGAATGCTAAGGATTCCAGAGGATTTTTATGTGATGATTTCAAGTGATTCTGAATAGATTTCAATAAATATAAGAAATATAAACATCTTATAATGTTTCTATAAGTTGCAAAGAATTTTACAAGAATTAAGGGATTTCGTAGGACTTCAAATATTTGAAGACAATTCATATATTTCGGTTAATATGTGGTTTTACAAAATTTCCTTGAATTTTGAAAGCTTTGGAAGGGTTTGATAGGATCCAACATATATTAGGATACTAAAAAGCATAAATAAAGAGTTTAGAGGATTTTAAAGATTGATTAATATTTTAAAGGATGTTTGAGGGTTCTTCTCAGATTTTTGAGCATTTTATTAATTTGGATTTTAAAGGCTCTCTGTAAGGTATTTTAATCAATTTCATATGATATCAAATATTTCACAAAACTTCAAGTATTTCAGAAAACTTCAAATATTTCAAAATATTACAAATATATATTTTCTGATTTTAAGGGATTTTAATTATCTAAGGTTATTTTATGAGATTCCTAGGAATTTTTCAGTGCTTAATATAATTGTAAGGTAATTTAAAAAATTGCAAAGGATTTTAAATTCTTTAGGATATTTCCAAAAATTGTAAAAAACTTTTCAAGGGATTAAAAAAATTTTAAAGAAAATTTGAAAAAATGTAATTTTCATCAAATAATTCTGTTAGATGAAAGAACCACATTCTTAAAGTGAAAAAAATTTTGATCTCATTTCTACGGTTACGCTTAAATAATATGAAAATGAAAAGTAGCCTCTTTGAAAGTTGTGAATTATGATTTTATATTATTCTTCTCTATCGCAAACTATGCATCTAAAAAATTAAAAACTTTCAAATACTTTAATTTAAAAGAATCGTTCTGAAACTACTCCTTCTCTCATACGAGGTAGACAGAGACGGTGATTATTTTGCAAATCGTTAAAATTCCTTGCACCGATACACGCTAACTTAATTGTATATACCTGATTTTTTAGATTAAAAAACTTGCAGTTTGTATAAAATAGTCGCAGGGGTGCCCTCTTCCCACACGATGGTGAAAAGTGAAAATATGTGACCTGCATTTTTCCTACGATCAGTCACAGGGGTGCCTTTCCGTCATGGATAAGAATTTGGAGAGAGATATCAATGTGGCCTGCATTATTTTTGTGACTAGTTAAAGGGGTACCTTTTTCCCGCGTTATACAATGTAAGGCAAGCCATGTGATCTATATTATTTCTGTGACTAATAACCGAGGTGCCTCGCCGTCGAAAGGAGCAGGTTTTGTATATATGCAAATTGGAAAGTATGTATTATAACTGGAATTTTGCCCAATTATTTATTTTCAGAGATTCGCACGACTTTGGAAGCTATTTGATTCAGATGAGTCTAACAATTCGCCAGAAGGGCGCCAGGTAGTTTTACTACCTGGGGAGTGGCAGGATAAGAAGCGACGCAAGAGGAATGGATTAAACAAAGAAATGGGACGCCATAGCTTAAAATAAAGCATAATATACTTTTTGAGTATTCATGGCCCATAGTTTACATGCAGGAACCCGTGTCCCAAAGATTTTCAGAAAACTATGGCTCATTCGAGGCCATTTTATTTAAAGGTTCATCATTATCTTGGTGTGAATTGTACCGACGTAAAAACAAGTTAAATTGTGGGTGATAAGCCCCATCAAATCGTTGGTACTAAAAGTTTCAATTAATTAAACGGTAGTGGACGCACTGAGCTAACTGCTGAACAATAAAACTGGCCATGACCTTGTCCGCGGTCAGCAATGAACTAGTTTCAACGGCGTGTGTCTACAACTTCGATACACGACATTGAAACGCGACCATTTATGCCTACTCAAAAAAAGACACTGAAAGGGGATTACTTGGCAACTGTCGTGCTCCTCGGTTGGTTCCTCTCATTTTTATTTTTTCGTTTTCAATCTTTCTTCTTTAAGTTTCCGTTTTATTCTGGTGCCCAGGTTAAGAGATAATATTCCCTACTTGAGCTCAGAGTAACAAATTAATTTCAGAGTGACGTCTCTATTCATCGTCTCAGGTTAGAGTCGGAGCGCCACTTGTGTTGGAAGATTGGAATTACAGATTGTTAAACGGAGAGGAACCGCAAGGAAGTAAGACAGTTGCCAATTCATTCTCCTGCAGCCTGTTGGCGCACCGACTATATCCGAGTTTCACGACTCTGCACCTGTGCGCTATTCGCTCAAGTTCCGCGGTTGCGCTGACTCCTATCAGCGCACAGATTCTCCACGGCCGCATGATCCTGTATTTCTAAGTACTTTTGTGCAAGCGGGAATCCCATCCACTGGGCATGTGCTGGAAAACCCCCTCTTCTTAGTCCATGGCTTCGTATCCCGTTTGATGTAGAATATGACATCTCGTATTTATGGGTGGTGGTTCGCCCGTTTCATAGTCAACAGCAGGACATAGAACAAGGTTTTGTAGCCAAATTAAACCAAGATAATTAGTATCAAATGAGGAATTTCCAAGATTAGCATATGAAGTTAGGTCGATTTTTGATTCGCTACTATAAACTCATTTCCCCAGCAAGGTTTTGGAAGCTAAGTATTCAGTATCTTTAGTGTTTTTGTGTAGGATATATAATACCTCGTCACAGTATATATGGGCCTATATAACTGAAAAATAAAAAGAGTCATACGACGCCATAAGATTAGGAAGAACAGAAAAGTCAAACTGCCCCCAAAAGCTAAAGGGGCAAACTGCCTGATTATATTAAATAAACAAGGAGGCTGAACTGTCATATTATATTCAAAAGTACGAGGGTCCTAGCAGTCCCAAAAAGTGAAAAAGAACAGGCGTCAACCGTGCTATATGCTCAAGAAAAATAGAAGTGCCAAAGCGCCTCAGAAATCTGAGGGGTCAATGAGGCCCAATTAATTATAAAAACAAGTATTAAAACTGACCAGAAAAAATAAAAAGACGACAAATTGCGCCATAAGATTAGGCGTACTATATGTTTTTTGGGTCGCTGAACTCAAATCCTGGCCTGGAATGCGCCAGAGTACTTGTAGCGAAATCGATCATTATTGCTAATCTGGGATCTTAGCGGACGCCCTAGACTATCAATGTAGGCAGAAACGTCTTACTTCGGTACAGCGTGCTGGCGCAATACGAGCTTCCATGGCATACCGCACTGTCTCGGAATTTGCGGCGATATTTATTGCCGGAGTCATACCCATAGATATGCTCACCAGAGAAAAGCGTCAGAAGTACGTTGACAGGCGTTGGGGTATTTAAAGGGACGATAACGACCGCTGGGTTGCTTGACGGCCAAATTGGTTAAGTTTGAAGAAAGTAGTTCAACAATAAAACCTAGTTCTTAAATTTTTAACCCAAAAGATGAATTTTTAGAACGAAAGATTAATTTTTTATCTAAAAAATATGAATTGTTAACAAAATGAAAAAGTTTTCAAACGAAAAGATGAATTTTCGAATGAAAGAGAATCATTTTTTAACAAAAAGATTCATTTAATACGAAATAGACGAATTTTTAACAAAATTAAAGAATTACGAACCAAAAAGTTGAACTTTTAAAAAAGGAAAAAAGTTTAATTTTTAAGAAATTAGTTCAACCTTGAAACTCAATTGTTAAATTTTTAACCAAAAATAACCATTTTTTAATCAGAAGATTAATTTACTACCTAAAAAGACAAATTTTAAATAAAATTCAAGAATTCTTAACCAAAAAGCTGAATTCTTAAGAAAGAAAGAAGAAAATGGTTTAACGTTTAAGGAAATTCTTCAATATTAAAAGCTAGTTTTTTAAATTTTTAACCCAAAAATGAATTTTTAGACAAAAAGATGAATTTTTTATCTAAAAAAACTCATTGTTACCAAAATTCCAGAGTTTTAAACCAAAATTTGAATTTGCAACTAAATAAAATGAAGTTTTAAACAAAAAGATTAATTTACTACCAAATAAACGAATTTTCAATCCAATTTAAGAGTTCTCGACTGAAAAGTTAAAGTTTCAACTAAAGAAGATAATTTTTCAAACAAAAAGATTAATTTACTACAAAAAATGTTTTTAATAAAATTCAAGAATTCTCAAAGCAAAAGTAATGCTTTCAACGAAAAACATAAGCTTTTAAACAAATAGATTAATTTTCTAGAAAAAACATTCATCATCTTGAAACGTACTAAAAACGTTACCAAATTTACGTCAAGAAAAAAATTTCTCTAAAGATTATTATAGGCTTACCA
Organism: Belonocnema kinseyi; assembly: GCF_010883055.1. Classification (NCBI taxonomy): domain Eukaryota; kingdom Metazoa; phylum Arthropoda; class Insecta; order Hymenoptera; family Cynipidae; genus Belonocnema; species Belonocnema kinseyi. The sequence goes on from NC_046657.1 coordinate 143,308,583, forward strand.
GGTGTATACATATGAAACCGGTATTTTTTCAAGAAAAAAAACACATTTATTTCAAGAGAATGATAACAAATATTTTATTCAAAGTATGCGCCCT
>NC_046657.1:143308776-143312347 GCF_010883055.1 Belonocnema kinseyi
TGGTTTTTTTTTCCACTCCTCAGCCTCGGTCAGTGACAGGGCGTTGACCTCTCTCTCACGCACGTATGCGACGGTCCTGATTGGCCGAGATTAATGAGTTCATAATATATATTCAGTATGTATCTTTATGTATCAAGAAACCATAATCTAGTGACCTAGAATATAGTTGATATATACACTGTTTTTGACAGTCTTAAAGTTAATACTATTTTCTAAATTTTCTGAATGAAAACTACAATCGGCAATACAAATTATTCTTTTAAAATTGCGATTCAAAACACGTTAAACGACAGCATTATTTTTAATAAGACACTTTTTCTTAGAACAAAAATTATTATAGTCTTAAAAATGCATTTTATTTTTCTCTTTTAAATAGCCCTGCTGGAAGTAAAAAGATTCAAAACAATAGAAGCGTATGGATAGAAAAAGATACAGATTATTAATCTTTCCCAAATGTACACTTTGCATCTCAAATTTTATCTATTTCTTTCCACGCCCTATCCGCGCGTGTACTTAGATCTATCGCTTTGCATCCCTGTCTCTATCCCTTACACTCACAAACTGTTTATCTTTTTCTATCTATGGTATTCACAACCGTCTATCTTCCTCCATTCCCGACTCTAGCCCTTGTGGTGCCATGTGTCTATCTTTTTCTATCTTTGTGGTTCATAAATGCCTATCTTTATATATCTCAGACTACTTATTATCAACGATATATCGTTTAATTTCTATCCATTTGAATCCACTTGAAAGTTTATTATTCACTTGGATACAAAAATATGAATTAAAAAAGTTACAGGAAATCTTAGATTGCCTGACGGGTAGAAAATCATAAAGGTGGATAAGGTGTGCATTTAAGTAGAGAGAAAGACTGAGATTTAAGAAGATAAGGCTATCTTGGATTTCAGAAAAGATAAAAAAAGATTAAAAAAGATAAGAAGATAGGGACTGAAAAAGAAAGATAAGATTTTGGATTGCCTAACGAGTAGAAAAATATAGGCATGGATAAGCAAAGAACTAATTTGGGAAGGGACAATAGAGTAGCGATTGGTAGTGGAAAGAAAAGGATATATTTGGATAAGTGGCGGATAGACATGGATAGGAAGATTGGGATTCAAAAGAATAGAGGTAATTGTAGTTGGAAGAAGGATAGAAAATGATAAAGGGAATAGACCTGTGATTAAATAGGTACATCGGTTCTTTCCATTTCAATCTTAAAGATGGAAAATGATTCAAACGGATAGAGTTTCTACCAATTTACTTCCAGCAGGGAGAATAACCTCTGCATAGTTCAAGAATCAATGTTACAGTTCATTTTGTTAAATTTACTTGAAATTTTACTGAATCATTGAACTATGCAAATCCTAACCTAAAAATTCAATTTTTTCATTTTAATAAAAAAATAAATAAAAATAATATATTTTCCGCAGTTTCCTAATTTTTACTTAAAATATCGAACTATGATCATGCCAGCGAAATCCAATTAACTTAACTGTATCACACTAACCATAAGAATAAACTTACCTTCACAAATATTTAATTGTTCCCCTGCTATTACAATATTATTTTTTTTCGGCTGAGTCAGATTAAAATTGAGTTTAGAAAAGATCGACACTACCGCTCGCAGCGGCGAAGATTAGTAGTAATCAAAGCGGAGAAAATGGACATCACACTTGTTTAACGGATCTCCATGTTTCAATACACCCTGAATCTGAAAATGAAGTTTTTACGATGGCGTCTGTCTGTCCATCCGTCCGGCCGACCATCCGTCCGTGAACACGATAACTCTCGAAAAAATGAATGGAGCAGATCGATATTTGGCACAGTTTTTTGAGGTCCTAAAGGAAAGGACGAGTTCGTTAACCAGCCATTTTGGATGAAAATTCAAAAAGTGAGCGCTCTTTAAAAATTGTTGAGACCACTTTTTACTGAATTAAAAATTTCTAAGTATAGGTATTTACAGTATTAACAAAGAAGAATGATTTACGAGGTGTGACAATTAAGTAATGAGACTGATTTTATTGCCGCGCTTGTGGTAAACCTGCGACCTTAAAATTCCCTTCCCCTTCCCCGGCATCCTTCCCCTCTCCATTGATATATTTACAATCGCTCTAGCTTGTTTAGTTCGCCTGCTGTGTCGTGTTGAGTAGACGTGTGTTGGTGGTGCTCGTCACGAAACTGGAGAAACTAAATCTAAAGCAACGCGTCGCGATAAAATTTTGCGACAGATTGGACGAAACAGCTTCGGAAACGTACGCTAAAATTGTAAAAGTGCATGGCAGTGCTCTTAGTCGTGCCCAGGTGTTTCGATGGCATAAAGCATTTAAAGAGGGCGTGAAAGCGTGGAAGTTTGCATGAGCAAGTCGAAGGTGAGAACGATGATCATTACCTTTTTTGATAGCCGTGGAGTCGTCCACAAAGAATATGTTCCGTCGGGGCTAAGTACTCGAAAGATTGCGAAAATGAGTGAGCAGGGTGCGCTCGGACATCGCTCGTAACTGGATTCTTCATCACGACAACGCGCCGTGTCAAACCGCCCTCAGCGTGTCCCAGTATTTGGTCTCTAAAGTGATCGCCGTGTTGCAACAGCCGCCTTATTCGCTCGTTATGTCACCCTGTGACTTTTTTTGTTCCCTAGAACAAAATCGGTGGTCAAAGCAACCCATTTTGAGTAGATTACAGACATCCAAGCAGCCGTGACAAGGGTACTCGCGGACATCCCAGTCAAAGCGTTCCAGCATTTTTTGTTTTATTCGTGAAAAATTACATTAGAAATAACAAAAAAAATTTGTGGAAAAACGACAGAAGTTACGAAAAAGAATGAGTTAAAAAATTGTTTATCAAAAAAGCAGCTAAAAATTTCTTATGAATCGCTTTTTGATAGGACACGTAGAGCACCACAGTCTTATTTAAGAGCCAGGAGAGTGTGAGCTCGCGCGGCTTTGAATTCGATGTACGCGAGCGCGCAGTAGGCCTGTGTGCGTTCACACGCATTAGCGCCAAAATCTAAGCTGCGCAGAAGTGGGAGCCCCTCTCACGTTCGCATATATGGAGTTCTGAATTCCCGAACTTGTCATATCTTTGGAGTTCGAGTGTACTCTATAGTTAAAATTGTAGAAATTTCGATTCGGGAATACCATTTCGATAAACTGCTGTACCTCAATGGCCTAGCAGTAACTGTGTCATATTGCGCAACATCACGACACGCCCCTGATGTTTACGTTTTGGTGCTTTTCAGTCTAAGTTAAGATCAGAACCAAACCCGTACTAAAACTGAAAGTCGAATGATGTTGAAGTTGATGTTGATGATGAAGTTTATTGATGCAATAAATAAGTACCAACTTAAGATACTCCTGCCGGCACAAATCGAAATTTATCTATGCACTTTAACTGAGGCTTTACTGGTTCGGTGTTCACCTTAAACGGTAGGTTCTCTTAAGAGATGCTAGCTAGGGATCGTCCATAATATATGTACCAGGTGTATACATATGAAACCGGTATTGCCATTTAGCGGCCAGTAAGCACACTTGTAGGCACTGTCGGAACTTACCATTTGTGCTAATTGGCGTAT
>NC_046657.1:143312447-143325512 GCF_010883055.1 Belonocnema kinseyi
GTGGAAAAAAAAACCAGCGGTCCCTAACACAACGTTGACCTCCCTCTCACGCACGTATGCGACGGTCCTGATTGGCCGAGATTAATCAGCTTATAACTTAAAAACGAATTCTTCAATAAATTTTGGCCAAAGGAAGATTTGGTTTACTTTTTTCTTGTTTGTGCAGCCATGCAAGTCCGCACACTTAGTTCTGGGGCACCCTGTATATAATTCCGTGAAAAATCCGCTCGCGCATCATGTACGCGGTGCAAATCGGATCCCGCTAATTCCGACGGCAGTCACTCGACATAGGATATCGTAAAGTTGTCGTCAGGATGTCCTAACGAAGTCGTAAAGACGTTGCCAACTTTTATGCCCACTGGGCATATAATGCCGTACAAAATCCGGTGGCGCAACATCTAGAACTAACAGGAAGCAAAGTTTCAGACAATTTATCCGAGAATTATTTCCCATAGAATTTCTGCATGGTCCTTTTGGACTATTCTAATACTTTCTCAATCATAAATGATGAGATTGATGAAATTTACGTCTAATTTTGGGTCTACAGATGAATTTTTTTATGTAGCTTACTAAATAATGTAAAAATATAGCAAGTTTTCAAGGAAAGATACAAAAAAATATTTATCCTAGGCTATAAATCAAATACGTGATACATGTAGTATAGAGACATGAAGACTTCCCCCTCTACCTCCCTAGAAAGCAACTACGCAATATTTTCATGATATCAGTGTGGATAATACAAATATCAATGTTTGCGAGAGAGGCACGATCACAGGATTGAATTTGACCCAACGGTATAAACGGTATATATAAGGAAATATTTAGCGGAATATTTATTAGTTTCGCTGTTTATGAATATTTTTGTAAAACAGGATTATCTGTAATCGAAAAATGAAGTTGGCGGCCGGTTCGTTAATTATCGCTTTAGCCGTCTTCCTTAATTCGATTGGTGAATATATAATTATATGATATCATATCTTATCTATAATTTTTAGTTAGTTTTGTAATAGAAGCTTGATTTCATTCCAAGTGAAACTTTCATGCAAAAACAAACGTGGCACTCTATATAAATTTGTACTTGTTAAAAAAATACTTCCATATTGTTTACGTGAAGTGTTCGGAATACCGCGCTAGTCCTGCAAAATTAATTTTGCTGCGGCAACAGGATATACCCTAAATTTATTTTGCTAAAAATGTCTTGTTTATGTTCAAAGGAACATTTGAAACCTTACACTGGGATAGCCTGCGAGTATATTTCTAGTTTATAATGAAGTGGAATATGAAAAAATTTTCTAACACGTGATTTCAGACATTTCTTGAAATACAGTCATAATTTCGGCCCATATTAGATTTTCAATGAGGAAAGCATGATTTACTGTAATTTTAGGAGTAATTTATTATAACTTACCATAAATTTGCCAAAATTCAATTTCAAAATTTTATAAATTTCCGTATATTTATGGAATTTTTTCGTAATTTATGGTGGTATAACAGGTAATTTATGGTCACTTTCTATAAATTGCCCAATATTCAATCTTAAACATATTTATAAATTTCCGTAAATTTATGAATTTTCGGGTAATTTACGGTACTGTTACAGTTAATTTAGGGCAACTCACTATGAATTGCCCAAATTTCCATTTAGATATATTTATAAATTTTCGGGAAATTTATGAAAATTTTCAGTCATTTATGGAAATTTTGCAAGTAAATATCATAAATTTACTATTTATTGTCCGAATTGCAATTTAGGCAAATTTATAAATTTTCAGAAATTTATAAAAATTTTGGTCAGTTGTGGTAGCTTTACAAGGTAAAATGGTAACTTACCCAAAATTACCCAAAATTTAATTTTAAAATTTTGTATAAATTTTCGAGTATTTATGTTTATGATTATTTTAAGGGTAACTACAGTAACGTACCATAAGTAACCCAAAATTCAATTTTAAACATTTTCATAAATTACGAAAAATTTACGGAAATTTTTGGTCATTTATAGTAATGTTACAAGTAAATATCGTAACTTACCACAAAATACTGACCAACATTCAATTTTTAACATGTTAATAAATTTCCGGAAATTTATATTTATGTTAATTTTACAGGTAATTATAATAAATTACCATAAATTACCCAACATTAAATTTTTAATATTTTCATAAATTTCCTGAAATTTATGGACATTTTCGGCCATTTATGGTAATTATACAGGTAAATATGGTAAGTTACCATAAATTGCCCAAAATTTAATTTAAAAATGTTTGCTGATTTCCGGAAATTTATGGTTGGTACTTTATGATAATATTACTGGCGATTTATGGAAACTGAATAAAAATTACCCAAAATTGAATTAATTTATGGTAACTTGACCATTTATATATGGTAACTTAAAATAAATTACCGCGAAATTCTGTTATCTGCTACCAAAGTTCCCTTACAGTTTTTACGGTGAGTGGCCTGATTCTCGTAAAACACGAGCTTATAGATGTAATATTTTCATTATTCACCTTTGACGTCACTTTCTACTCCCTAGGGAGTAAAGTGTACTTATTACTTCCTAGGAAATAAAAACTAGAAACTTATTGCCACTTCTTAGGCGTCAAAAAGAACTGAAATCATGCATGTGTCGTAAAAATTCTTTAAAAATCGACCCTACTGATAGCCTCCCAAAATTCTGAAACCATGTTAAAAGGAAATTATAAAAATACTTCCTCCAGCTGTTAAGTTTGCCCACTTTAAGCATTTTTACTATTGGAATTTTGAATTCTTTGTTAAAATGCTTTTTTTAAACAGTTTATTGCGAAATTCTGATGAAAAATTCTAAATATTTAAGAAATGACAATAACGCGTCCCTGAAATATTTTTGAAAAAAGTTCCAAATATCGCTTTCGCGTAGACTGACCCGTCCTATTGCACTTTTCAGCAAAACGTTCCACATCAAAATTAAATTAGAGGAAATTCTTGGAAAGAACACACTCGTCAAAATAGCCTTCCTTACGCTCTTGATTTACACTATACTTTTTGTCCTACCCTCCTTGAAAACAAGCATGTAAACGAGTTAAAGCAAGTTTGGTGCACGCGACCAGGCAGCGTCTGGATCGAGAAATCTCTCTGTACCTCTCCTACTTCTCCCTTTCACCATTTTTCCTTTCTCATTTTACCCTTCCATTTTCCTTTTCCCTTTCTCAATTCCTTTTACCATTTCCCTTTTTCTTTCCCTTTTTCTTTCCCTTTTTCTTTCCCTTTTTCACTTTTCAGCCGTTCTCCTTTCTCGTTTACCCCTTCCCATTTCCCTTTTCACCCATAACACATTTCCCTTCCGCTTCCTCATTTCCCCTTGCATTTTCCTTTCCACTTACCCAATCCCTTCACCGTTTTCCGTTCCCCTTTTTAACCTTTGTCTATCTTATTTTCCTTTTTCTCATTCCCTTTTACCGTCCCCCCTTCGCTTTTCACCCTTTCCTATTTTCCCTTTCTCCATTTCCACATTTCCTTTGCCCTTTTTCTGTTCCCTATTCGCCTCTTTCCTCTTTTATCTTTCTCTTTGCTCATTTACTATTATCGTCTTTTCCCTTTTCCTTTTCACACTTTTCTATTTCTTATTTTTTCCTTCCGTTTTCCTTTTAGCCATTCTCATTTACTGTTTCGCTTTTTATTTTTCCCTTTTCGCCCTTTTTCATTTTCCCCTTTCCTTTCTCCCATTCCTCTTTCCCTTTTATCCTTTTATCTGTCCCCTTTCCTCTTTCTACATATCTCCGCTCCCTTTACCCTTATCCTTTTTCCTATTTTTCCCTTTCCCCTTTTATTTTTCTCTTTTTATTTATTTCCTGTTTTCCCCTTTTCCTTTCTCTTTTCACCCTTTTTAGTTTCTCATTTTCTTCTCCCTTTTCCCTATAAACTTTTTCTGTTTATCTTCCCCCTTCCCCTTTTAACAATTCCTTTTTCAATCTTTCCCAGTTCCCTTCACCCTTTATCCCATTTCCCCTTTCCCTTTTTTCTTTTCCCCTTTTCCCTTTACTAATTTCTCCTTTCGCCCTTTTCCCTTTCGTAAATATTTTATGATGAAAGGGTTCAAAGAAAAACCACTTTAATTTAGATTATACAGGGTGGATACGCTGGGGGTAACATACATGGCGAATAGAATGCTACCCGAATTGCACAATAGCAAGGGAGAAGGCATTATACAGGGGTATTTTCACATTTCGCGCCTTTAAAGTTGCATTCGGATCGGCCATTCGGTCAAGTCCGTGCGTCTTCGGATAAAGTTTATCATAGTTTCCATGGCTGCGTTCGAAACTTCAAATGGATACAAGTTTCAAAATAATATATATTATGTTACATAGTAATTACAAATAATAAAAGTATTTAATTAATAATGAAATGAGACATGTGAACTGAGAAGTAAATGTCAATTTTTTTCTGTGCCAATAACATTATTGAATTGTTTGCTGAGTGACAAATACTATAAAATAGTAATAATATTCTGCGCTTCCAGTTGGTGAAGAGTGAATTGTGTTTACTCTTATTTACGGTATGAGAACAGGAATTTTATGAATAGACAGGATAAGTTTTAAATAAAGTGAATGAAATAACACATGCGTAAACTTTAAATTGACATTAACTACATTTACTTACAGCGATTAGGGCAAACAGGTGAATCTGAACATAACCTCGAAAAAATGACAGATTGGCCCGGCATATTTATTGAACCTTCGATTGATTATTCTTTACCAACGAAATGTTTGCTGGTTTTGTATGTTTATCACTGTCAGTGTCGGCAGTAATAATTTAAATAATAATTACTTATTAACAATTTAACAATCATTACTTATTAATCATTTTAATAAGTTGAACATTATTTCTGAATTAAAAATTTGATTACCATTGTTTTTTACACAGATCGATCCTAGCAGAAATACACATCAGGAAATTCAGATAGAATTGGTGCATTTTAATCAATATTGTTGAAAAATCGTTCTCTCTGGACCTTATCCCAAGTCAAATAAAAATAAAATAAACTTTGATTGATCAGAAATAAGCTAGGATTGATCAGCCTGAAATTAATTATCTGCGTCATTTGAATGGTATAGGCGTATCAAAAAGATATCTTGAAGGAGTTTAACTTGCTCGAATTTCAATTGATACAATTTTTAGGGATTTTTTTATTTTAGAAAATGTTTTCTCTGGACCAAATTTTTCTTTAAATTATTGTATTTTCGAGATTGCAATCTCTGGATATGGTTAGCAAACTGGCATTTGATCAGCCCCTAAAATCAATTTTAAGTCATTTTGAGGGTATCTGTGCATTAAAAAACATCTCGAAGCAATTTGACTAGCCCGCATTATAATTAATTAAGTTTTTAGGGACTTTTCTATTTTCGAAAATGTTTTCTCTGGACCTCATCTCAAAATTCGGTTTGATCAACCAATAAAATAAATTGAACACTTGTTGGTGATAGGATTGTATCAGTAATAAATGTAGAAGAGAAATTTTAGGCCGCTATTTGCATTCTAATTTTTTTTTATTATACTACTTTCGAAATTGCTATGTCTGGATCTGATTTCCAAACTGGCATTTGATCAGCCACTAAAATCACTTTTTAGGAATTTTGATGGTATCGGTGTATCCAAAAAAATTTCGAGGCACTTTAACATGCCCAAATTTTAATTTGCAACGTTTAAGGAATTTTTTTATTTTAGAAAATATTTTCTCTGGGCCTCACCTCAAAATTTCGTTTGATCAACTACTGAAATAAATTTAAAAATCGCTCAGGATAGTAGTGCATCGAAAAGAAATGTAGAAGCGAAATTATAGGTCGGAATTTTTATTCCAATTTTTTTAGATATTATTCCATAATTATCTATTTCATCAGATCTGAAAATTAATTCATACATTATTAGTATCTTATCAGAAAATAAGAATGTTTGAGTGTACATTAAAGCTACTCGAAATGTTATTTTAATGTATTTGTTTGAGGCCTCGTTCAACTTTAAATTATGCTGTTAGAAGTGAAGACGCTAATTCTGTAAATTTTATTTCAGATGTTATCTTTTCCATTGGAGGTTGTCCTATATTAATTATCGATTGATCAAACGAAATTTTGAGATGGCGTCAGAGAAAGTATTTTCTAAAGTGAAAAAACTCCCGAATCACTTTATTCAATAAAATTTGGGCAATTTAAATTGTATCAAGATATATTTTTGATACACCTATACCATTAAATTGACTCAGAATTAATTCTAGGGGCTAATCAAATGCCAGTTTCCAAACCATATCCAGGGAAAGCAATTTCGAAAATACAATAATTCGAAGAAAAAGTTGGTCCAGAGAAAACATTTTCTTCAATAAAAATAATATATAAACAGTTTATTAATTAAAATTTGGGCTTGTTAAATTGTTTCGAGATTTTTTTTATACACCGATACCATCAAAATTACTTAAAATTGATTTTTTGGTGCTGATCAAATGCCAATTTGGAAATCAGATCCAGATATAGCAAGTTCGAAAATAGAATAATTAAAAAAAATGGAATGTAAATATCGGCCTAAAATTTCTCTTTTAGATTTATTACTGGTACAATCCTATCACCAACAAGTATTTAATTTATTTTATTGGTTGATCAAACCAAATTTTGAGATGAAGTCCAAAGAAAACATTTTCTAAAATAAAAAAATTCCTAAAAATTATATCAATTGAAATTTGGGCAAGTTACATTGCTTCGAGATTTTTTTTGATACATCGATACCCTCAAAATTACTTAAAATTGATTTTAGGGGCTGATGAAATGCCAGTTTGCAAACCATATCTAGAAATAGCAATTTCGAAAATACAATAATTTAAAGAAAAAGTTGGTCCAGAGAAAATATTTTCTAAAATGAAAATAATCCCTATAAACTTTATTAATTATAGTCTGGAGTAGTCAAATTAGTTCGAGATTTTTTTTGATACACCGATACCCTCAAAATTATTTATAATTGATTGAAGGTGCTGATCAATTGCCAGTTTGGAAATCAGATCCAGATATAGTAAGTTTGAAAATGGAATAATTAAAAAAATGGAATGTAAATATCGGCTGAAAATTTCTCTTTTAGATTTATTACTGGTACAATCCTATCACCAACAAGTGTTTAATTTATTTTATTGGTTGATCAAACCAGATTTTGAGATGAGGTCCAGAGAAAACTTTTTCTAAAATAAAAAAATCCCCAAAAATTGTATCAATTGAAATAATAAATATAATAAATATAATATAATAATTATGCCGGTATAATAAATATGCCGGGCCAATCTGTGATTATTTCGAGGTTATGTTTAGATTCACCTGTTTGCCCTAATCGCTGTAAGTAAATGTAGTTAATGTCAATTTAAAGTTTACGCATGTAATATTTCATTCACTTTATTTAAAACTTATCCTGTCTATTCATAACATACCTGTTCTTATACCGTAAATAAGCGGTAAACACAATTCACTCTTCGCCCACTGGAAGCGCAGAATATTATTACTATTTTATAGTATTTGTCACTCAGCAGACATTCCATATATAGTATCTTAAATATAGGACTCGTTACAGAAAACCTTGTCGTATGGCATATCTGTGGAAAAAAAATTTTTCTTTTGATCTTTCCAGTAGCTTAGTTGGTAGAGCACCCAATCAGAAATCGAAAGATCTGGGTTCGATTCCCAACGCAGCGCAGCGAAGAGAAAGATTTTTTCACAGAATAATTCAATAGAAAATTTTAGAAAAACAACAATCCTGAATTTGGAGGGAATTTGAGATCTATAATCTAGATATTTATTTCATGCATTGTTATAAGTATTTCATCTGATCGTCAACTAATCAATATACTGTCATTTCCTGGGGTTTCCCGGTCACAAACAATTTAAGGGCAGTTCGCAGTATTAAAATTTGTAATTTGAATTAAAAAGGGTAGAGATTACTCTTGTCCTTTTAAAATATTGTTTTTTGACAATTCAGGCCTTGAAATAATAGTGAAGAACAATTTAATTTTTTCGATAATTCATGCAGAGCAAAAATTTATTCATTTAGTTAAGTCCCAAAACGTTAATTTACATCTCCTACATCACAAAGGGTATAGCGATTGGCAAGCAGCGGCCACCTCGCCAATTGATTCGTCGTTTTAAGTCCAAGCATTTTTATCTCCCTGGTCAATAATCTCAGTTGAGAGAAACGGTAGAACTAGCGCTGCACACTGACCAGATACGAAAGTAATACTTTGAAGTGGCCGGTGCGACTGAACGGGGATGAGTACCGGGAAAATTAAATTAATTCCCGAATCAGTCCTCAAAGAATAATCGGATTAGGTTGAAATTCTACACAGTTTAAAGGACCAAAAAGAAGGACCGAGTTTGCTAACCAGCACTTTTCGACCAACTTTTTTGGTTTTCACGATAAAAAAGTTGCGAATTTCCAACTTTTCAGCTTCAATTAGATTTGGAAGCTCTAAATGATATCATCTTTATGTTGTATTAGATACTAATTTAAATTTCCCGCTACTAATGACACTTCAGTCGCGGCGGCCTATTGCGAGTATTATTTCCGCATTTGCTCTGTGTGCAGCGCTAACACCACCCTTTCTTACAACTGAGATTAATCGCCAGAGACATAAGATTGCTTCGAATTGAAATGACAAATTAATTTGCGATGTAGCCGCTGCTTGCTAATCGCTGTACCTTTTTTGATGACCGAGATTTTAAAGAACGTTTTTAGATTTGAAAAAATAAATGAATTCTTGCTCTTCATAAATTATCGAGAAAATTGAATTATTCCTCACTATTGTTTCAAACTCTCAAGTTTCAAAAACAATATTATAAAAGGACCAAATAAATATCGACCGTTTTTAATACAAATCCCCTTTAAGAGTTTATTGGTACCACGGCTTAACCCACAAGGGAACCTTTGAACTGAACTTCATCTGAAAATGTTCCGATACTTATTCTAAGTATTATAATTCATCTACTTTTTATATTTCCTCTTACAGAATTAAGTTCACAGAAAACTTTAGCGGAACTATTTCCTGATTTCATAAGCAAAGGTCTTCCAAGCGTCAAGACATTAAAATATAAGGACTTAACTGATCACGAAAAAGAAAAATTACGAAAAAATGTTCGAACGTACGCTCCAGTCGATCTTAGTACAACTATATTCCAAAGGGGCCGTTATGTCATTGGGTATAAAAGCAGAGGTTTCATTAAATCAGTAACTTCCTTGGATGTCGAATTTAGTCCAAATGTGATATATGACAGACATGCCAAACACTTTGAAGTACTAAGCTCTAAAGAAATGATGATGTTGGGTGTGACACTTCGTATAAACTATGTTCATGCAATCGATCGGCTTATTGAATACCATCGAGCAAATAATGTACCGAACCTTGGATTAAACTATTATCCAAGAAAAGTTATTAAGAAAGCAGATAAAGAAGGAAAATATCTAGCGCACCTCCAAGCAGTGTTTGCATCACACATTCAAACTCGTAAATCAAACCAAGATAAACAAAAAATCATTCGATCAATGCAAGAAGCATACTATCAAGTATACCGAAACACATTTAATGGTATTTTAAGAGAATACGTACGTGAATAATTTGACTGAGAAGAATGTGAAACCAAATTGTAACATCATTTGTCAAAATGTCAAATCGGATAGACTAATGCCTGGAGTCTTAAGTACAGTCGGGCTTCGCAATAAGAACACTCACCAGACTGTATACAGGGAAAGGAATTTCCGAGAAGTAAGTAGGTACCCTCATTTTGTACCAAAAAACTCACTAGAAAAGCTTGCACGGATCGGTAAATGAGAAACAATGGACTTATTATCATCACTTTTTCTAAGTCGTCTCGTTAACAAAACGAGAAAGTCATTAAGCATCAATCTTCGACGAACACTCTTATTAAGATGCCTTGAAATCAATCCAGTGGCATTTAAAGCAAGCACGGCAGTGGGGGTATTGCTAAATTAAGGATTAGTGCAAATGCTCTTATTGAGAAGCTCGACTGTACTTGTTTATATTAAGATTCAAAGCGACAAGATCTGGAGTTTATTAGTTGGCAATCATCTATTTGTCAGTAACTCATGTCTAGAAGTTTACATCAGATTATATTCATGCAAAATGTTTCAAATCTTATATTCCGAACTTTAAGTAAACAAATAATAATGTAATAAAGACTTCCTAACGTTATAATTAAATTAGTGTTTTTATATTTTTACCCAGCATTATGTAACAAATATCCTATGAATAAAGTTCTGGTTGATTTAGCAGGACTTTTGAGGACATATAAGATTTTTTAACATTTTTACAGGCTCCAAGAGGTTTTCTCATATTTAAAAGTATTATCAAGAGCTTTAAGAAGTTTGATAAGACTTCTAAAAATTTCAAAGGAATTAAAATATTTAATCGTATCCTAAGGGATTCCAAAGAAAGGTTCGAAAGAAACTCCTGTTAAAAAACAAACAAAAAAAAGGAATCCAATGACCAAATTTGGACCACAGCAAAAACACAAGAAAAAGCTCCGATTGTAATCTGAAAAAATTAAAAAAATAATTTTCGGTCAAAAATAAAAAGCTTCAAGAAAAATTAGAAGGCAACCAACCACATCGCCTTCCTTATTTTTTTCTTTCTTTCGCCTTTTTTATTTGTATTGCTATCAAGTTACAAAGAGAGCCCTTCAAAAATAAAAATAAAAAACCGAAACGTTGGTAATATAATTATATTTTATTTTTATATTGGAAAGGCTCTTTTTGTAATTTGATACCAACACAAAAAAAAAGACGAAAGAAAGAAAAAAAAAGAAAGGCGATGTGGTTGGTTGTCTTCTAATTTTTCTTTCCTCTTTTTTATTTTTGTCCGAAAATTATTTTTTCAGAATACAATGGGAGTTTTTTTCTTGGTTGATTGTTGTGGCCCGCATTTGGTCCTTGGATTCTTGTTTTTTTTTTAAACAGGAGTTTGCATCAATTACATAATATTTTAACTGAATGTTAAAGAACTAATTCACAAGAATTGAGAGATTCGAAGAATTTCAAAGATTTCAAGGATTTAAACATATTTGAAAGATTTTAGAATGTTTGAAAAGATCATAAAATTTTCAACAAATTTCAAGAGATTGTAAAGATTCTAGGGTATTTTAAAAGTGGTACAATAAAAATAATTTATGTCAAAGACAAAAACGATCTCTTATATTTAAAATGATAAGTCATTTAGCGGAAATCTTCTGTTGGAAAGTCGATAACAATTCGAAAACCGAAATTTTTCCATGTTAATTGAAATTTTCTAGACTTTTGCGGCTCGTATTGCTATACATTATACATAGAAGAATATAGTTACCAGATTCGCAACTATATTGCTATATGTATAAAAGATAGAAAATATTAATTTTTTTTAAAAATGGTCAAAATAAAAAAACCTTTTTTCCAACATTATTCTTTCTTCAAAAATACTTCTTCTAGATGTGAAAAAAAAAACATTTTTTCTCTTTGGAAGTTTTTTCTACAGTCCATATGTTCCGAGATATTCAGCGTTGAAAAATAAAGGTTTTTTTTTCACATTTCTTCAGGAGCACAAAAAATGGGAAAAAATGGATTGTTGTTTTAATATAAAACACTCAAATTTTAATTTTTTTAACAAAGCCAACTAATTTTATAATTTGAGACATAGACATTATACTGAAATATAAATATATTTTTGATTGAGTTTAAAAAAATATTTCTTCTCAATAAAAAACAGATTTTGTTTAAGGCCACCTGACGAATGGGTCACATGGCCCGATTCCTACCTTACCACTACTTTATTTATTCCCTAACTGATTTTCACATGAAGCGTTACATCGAATTGAAAATTTGGGATAAGAAATTGGAAGCACTAAGAAAGGTGGATCTGGTCGTAAATTTTTATAATTATGAAGAAAGTTTTTCTTGTAAATAATTTTTTTTTGTTGCTATTTTCATCATTATTTATATTTAGCACCAGAACCGCCTTACTTTATTATCCCAAATGTTTAACTCGATGTGGCGCTTTGTGTGAAAAAAATTAAGGGCATTTGATACTTTGCCGTGTACACAGTGGGCACAAAGTTTGGCGACGTCTTTACGACATCGTTACGACATCTTTACGACAACTTTACGACATCCTATGTCCATGTCGTTTTGGTTTCTTTGCGATATCGCTAAGACATCGTCAGATCATACGACTTATTTACGATATCGTACAGACACATTAACGACATGAACATAGGATGTCGCAAAATTGTCGTAAAGATGTCGTAACGATGTCGTAAAGACGTCGTCGAATTTTTTGCCCACTGGGTAGTCATTCGGGTACAGTTCCCACGGTTTTTTCCACAGAAATGAAAATGTGTAAAAACTGAATTCGGAGATCCTATACAATATAATAACAAATGTCCCGGACTCTTTTTTGAGGGATAATAACCAAAAAATTTTATTGTGCTAAATAAAAATTTCATGCACGTGCATTATTTTGAGATTAGGGTCGTTTTCAGCTCTGTCATTCCGACAATTTGGAAATTATTAATGAAATAAACTTTTTTTATTGCACAAGGTTAAATCCGCGACATTAGTTACTACGAGGGTGAATCAAATATTAACCGGAATTCTTTTTTAATATTTATTTATTTATAAAACAATACAAAAATACTATTGATTATTTTTCTACATAGTCTCCTTCACGCTCTACACATTTTTTTTCAGCGGTTTGGAAGCTTGTTAATTCCTTGCTCGTAGAAACTTTGAGGTCGAGTCATCAACCAATTGCGCACGAATTCCTCAACATCTTGATCGTTGTCAAATCGCAATCCTCCAAGTGCATCTTTCATGGGCGCAAACAAATGATAGTAACAGGGTGATAAATCTGGGCTGTATGGAGGATGCTCAAGGGTTTCCCAATGCATATCCTCCAGTTTTTGTTTCGTTTCACCCGCCGTATGCGGCCTGGCATTGTCATGAAGAAGGATGACGTTTCTGATGGGGTTATCGCGTCTTTTGCTTCTGTAAGCGGCTTTTGCTGCCTCCAACAGCTGGCAGTAGTAG